>NC_056624.2:210868223-211050723 GCF_002870075.4 Lactuca sativa
GGTCAGAGTGAAAGAACAATACAAACACTTAAAGATATGCTGAGAGCATGTACCTTGGAATTCCTAGGTAATTGGGATGAACATTTACCGTTGGTAGAATTTTCCTATAATAATAGTTTTCACTCGAGCATTAAGATGGCACCTTATCAAGCTTTGTATGGACAGAAGTGTCGTACGCCGTCTTGTTGGCTTGAGGCTGGGGAAAAGCAGTTTATGGGACCGGAGATGGTTCATCAAACTGCTGAAAAGTTGAAAATAATTAGGGAAAGAATGTTAGCAACTCAAGATCGTCAAAAGAGCTATGCTGACAAGAAGCGAAGACCGATGACTTTTGAGGTTGGAGATTCGGTTTTGCTTAAAGTCTCGCCGTGGAAGGGACTTATAAGATTTGGTAAAAGGGGAAAGTTGAGTCCAAGGTTTATCCGACCGTTTAAAGTCCTTCAGAGGATTGGGAACCAAGCTTACAAGCTCGAATTACCCGAAGAACTGAATGGAATTCACAACACTTTTCATGTGTGTTATTTGAGGAAGTTCACGGGAGAAGTTCCCGATATAATTCCAATTTCTGAATTGAGAATTGATGAGAACAAAAGGTTGATTGAAGAACCAGAGGCAATTGTTGACCGAAAGACTAAGAAGTTGCGACGCAAAATGGTTGGGTTAGTGCTTGTCCGATGGAAACACGCGAATGGGCCGAATCTCACCTGGGAGACGGAGAGTGACATGTTGAGTCGCTATCCGCATTTGTTTGTTGATGTGTGATTCCGGGGACGGAATCATTCTAAGGTGGAGAGAATTGTAACGCCTGTGTTTCCGGGCTTGCCATTTGTAGCAATATAATAGTCTAGGTTAACCTTTGTAACCCGTTTTGAAATAATAAGATTGTATTATTTGAGTATTATGTGTTTTGTGCTTAATTGCTTAATTATGTGGTTTGATTAATTAAGAATAAAAATAAGCGTCAAAATTTAAGTGTAAAATAAACTTAATATCTTTGATTTATGTTGTAGTAGTTGAAACGAGGTTTCCGAATATATATAGAACGCCCAAATCTGACTTCGTATGAGGAAGTTATGATTTATCGAAGTTCCGGCTTAGCAGTATGCAGCCTGTTTTACTCGATTTGAGATCGAGGGGTTTTTAGCCGAAGCAATCTAAATGAGAATCGAAGATCTCATTATTGGTATCGAAGCGTTAAAAAGTTAGGCAAGAACGGACGTCAAACAAAGAAGTTATGAATTTATAACAAAGTTTGTCTGTCGCGGCCTATTAAAAATAAATAATAAAAATAAAGTCAGAATTAGCCGATGGAGTCTAAACGAAAGTCGTAGAGCGTGGTCTCACCTTTCCGTGGATATAAAGAACGTCGAAAACGGAGTTCGTATGAAGAAGTTATGAATTTCCGAAGTTTATTAATCATTTTGTATTTAAATTTAATTATAAATTCGGAGGTATTATCCGAAGACGAGTCACCGGTGTGATCCGGAGTACGCCTTGTGTACGAGGGTACGCTACCGCGTACTCAGAATAGTGTCGACACTTCGGATGACGCATGCGCTTACGACTTCGGAGCAGTACGCCCCGCGTACTGCAGTACGCCCCGTGTACTCCGAGGCTTCAGCCTCCTATAAATAGGATGCGAGGGTTCCGGGTATTTTTACCATTTTCCTCTCGTTTTTGTGTCGAAGCTCTGCGCGAAAACCCCCGAAGCCATCCCGAAGCCCCGGTATCATACTCTAGTCCTGAAGCAAGATCCGATATCCCGAAGATCCCGAGAAGTGCGGTTCCCGAGCCGAAGCTCTGCCCGCGAGAAGTTTGATTTTCGAGGAGATCTTCCAGATCTGCTGAGGAATACTACTTCTATAAGCCGTAGTGCTGTCGGATCATCTTCTGATCAAGTGAGTGTGTAGTTATTTTCTACTAATACAATAATACGAAGTATTTTATATGAAATACGTGCTATGTGTATATATTTGGTTGTGTTATGTGTGAATGTGTATTCATTCTCTTCTATCTTATAGATCTGATTATTTCTCTATGAGATATGTGTTATGTGTGTGTGTGCCTCATCTGTTATGTGATATATGTGTTGATTAAAGCATGCTATACAGTTTTTTTTAAACTATGTATACAAATGTATATTTTTATCTACTAATATGTTGGGTAGAACATGGGTAGATAGTTGGTGTGTAATAAACAGATGAGAGGCCTCGTTGTTGTTTGATTGAGTCATCTAGCGGAGTTTAGATGACGACCACTGGCTAATCTAGACAGTCTTGTGGAAACATTAGCAGGTTCGCCACCTGTAGGTGTTAATGAACTTGGGTGTTCATTCGCTGCACTCCATCCCCATCATGGTTGCCTTATTTGACTTATATTGCTGAGGTACCCCCGAAGCATGTGTTGTCGCCCCGATGAAATATTCTTAGACTAGGTCCCTTATGTTAGTTGTTTTAGGGACATTAAAGTGAGAATAACGGGAATGGGTAATTGGGTTATTGTTGGTTGGTGAAAATTAAATATGATATTTATTGTGGGTTGAAAACCCTATATGCTCACCAGGCTCCCAAGTCTGACCCACTCAGTTTTAAATTGTATTACAGGTAGTGGCGGAAGGGCATGAGATGGATGAACCATCAAGTTGTTTTGTTTACAAGTCTGCATATGTTTATATTTGTTATATGACTTGTAATGTATTCGTTTATGCTTATTGGTCTGTATCGGAACATGACACCCCAAGTTTTGATTATAATGAAAATACATTTCTTTTATGAAATGCTTTGGTAAACATTGTTTTATCATGCTTTGTTTTTGGGAACAAATTCCGCAACTCTTTCAAATCAAAAGGATTTACTCTGAAAATATTTTAAAAGCATAAATGAAAAACGGTCTTTTCTGGCCGAGATTTTGGGGATGTCACAGATTCTGCTCACTTCTTCCCTTAAGCTTCCTTTCTTTTCTTCAATCCTACAAAAACATCAATTGTAATCTTATCACATTATGTATTCAGAATCTAGAATGAAGCTTAAAAGAGTTAGTCAATGGATTTTACCTAAATTAGAGCCATACGTTTCGACTCTCCCATCTCTTAGATCTCTTAGGTAAATGGGGCAGCTTCGTCTCCAATGCCCTTTCTCTTGGCAATAAAAGTAAATCGACTCTTTTGGAACAGGACATGGAATTACTTCAGACATTGCTTTTCTCTTATGATCAAACTTTTCGATCATAGCATGTCTTTCGTTGCCATTGTCTATATCCATAGAGGTCTCGAAGGCAGATTCACCAATCAACTTTGCTTTTCTGTTGCGCCAAATCATTGCTGAGTCAGCAACAATAAGCATATAGGTGAGATCTATAAGGGTCACGTCGTAGTTCACCATATAGTACTCTCTTACGAACTCACTATATAAATTGGGAAGTGACTGAAGAACCCAATCAACAACCATTTCCTCACAGACAACGGATCCCAACATTCTTAACCTATCAATGTGTGACTTCATCCCTAGGGCGTGTGCACACACGGACTTTTCTTCTTTATGTTTACTTGCCAAAAGGGCTTGAGTGAGCTTGAACTTTTCAAGCCTTCGAACTTGTGGGTTAGGGAGAATAATAGGAGGAGGTGGAGGAAGTGAAGCATGATTTCTTGTTCCTCGATCGAATCGTGGAATATCATCTTCATGTGGAATGCTTGTTCCACGGGATTTGGGAAGACCATAGTTGTCGAACTTTGACATCTACAAAACGGGAGAAAAACAAATTCAAGTTAGTTGATTGAGTGAGTCTTTAGTAAATCACCCAAATGAGATACTAAGGCTAGGACCCAACACAATATTCCACAACTCGGGAGAGGGATGCCGTAACCCTAATTGCAGAATATTTGAAGGTAAGTGAATGACGATTCACTAATTTCCACCACGAAAAATGAAAAAGAAATTTAAGTTTTAAATCTATGAAAACTCCTAGATCCTTTGAGATTCATTGAACTTTCAATGGCATGTTTAAATCTCGATATGCCCCTCTAGTTTGTGACTGGGACGCCGAGGATCACAAAGCGGGTGTGAATAACCATGCAAACTTACATGGTGCCCTCACATGTTACAGTCACCTATTCGATGTGCCGGTAAACCACACACGCTCCACCGAACTATGACAAACATTGAGTCACCCTTTGCTACCTTTGCTTAGAACCATTTAGTGTGCCGGTAAACCACACACGCTCCACTAACGTCTTTGCAAGGGCACAAAGTGTAATTTCATGGAGTTGCATCAATTCAATTTTTCCTAAGTAACTAAGATTGAGAATTTTATGAAAACATTTAGTTACTTTTATACTTCATTATACTTATAATGGAAGGTTTTTTCCTATCCTACCCGTTCGGCTAACGACCCTCCACTAGTCAAGAGTGCGGTGGGTAAGAGTGGATACCCATTCAATCGCCATTTTATAGGCAATTTCCTTAAACACCCCTTATAGACCAGCTTCGTGAATGAGGCCTACTAACGGTAAGACTGACTTTTACTCATACATATATATAATGTTATACCTTTAATGTTATATATATAGTATAGGGTGTATTTTATACTTTTAAAATACTAGGTGGTCTAATTTAACAATTATACTTTTAATTCAATTAAATTGTAAACCTAAACTTTTATGGATTTATTAAACTTACTTTAATTATACACCTTAATTAATTAATAAAACCATAAGGGTGTGATTTGAACTTTTTCAAAACAATAGTAGAGTTTTAGAATTTAACATTCCTAATTAAACTTTTAATCAACTTTTAAATTCAAAAACTTGAGGGCGAGTTTTGAAACATTTCAACACATTAGGGTTTAGAATTTAAATATAAATCAAAATTAAACCATTTAATCAAAACTTAAATTCCAAAACTTGAGGGCAAGTTTTGAAACCTTTTTTCAAAACATTAGGGTTTCAACTATTTAAATTTCAAAACTACAAAACTATTGGGTTCAAATTTAAACTATAAAACCTAAAGGGCAAAATATGAAACTTTTCATAACAACAAGGATCCAATAACAAATAATTCAAATTAACATTTAATCACATAATTATCCATATTTGATTTATTTAATGATTTCTTGCAAAATAATTTATCAATTTACTCAAAATAATTAATCAATTATCACATAAGGAAACAATTATCTTATTAATTGATAAATATCTTCAATTAGATCAAAATTATAGTCAAATATATCATATAATCGGATTAATATTGATCTAACATGATAAGGTAACTATCCATAAGCAAAAACAGCAAGAAATCCCGAAATACCCTCTGTCTGACGCACCGACTCGCCGAGTCACCCTCTAAAACTCACCTAGTAGGGCTGACTCGCCGAGTCCAAGAGTGACTCGCCGAGTCAGGTCAAACAATGAGGCCAAAACATGTTTTTCGGTTACATCAAGCATCAATACAATTGAAACCAAGCTAGGCTCTGATACCACTGATGGGTTTTGGTCATAAGACATCCTATGTGCTCATACAAACCCTAATGCTTGGATCTAGGTTTCTCTATTGTACATGCTTTCAATCCAAGACTATAAACCCTAATTCTAGCATATGGAAATCAATATTGACATATAATTAGGTTTAAGATATTACCTTGATTGTTATGTAGCAATAACAATCCCAATTTCTCCTTGAATTGACTTTGGAATGCTTAGAGTCACAAGTGTCACTCCTCTAATGGTTCACAAACACCAAGAGCAAATGGAGAAGGTATAAAGAGAGAGGAGAGAGGTAGGAATTCGTCCTTAGGACTTCTTGGGAAGGCTTAGACGAATTCATGAGCCTTAGGGGGTTTATATAGGTGTAAAGATTAGGGTTTTAGTCCTTATCCTTATCTAGTTGCTTGCCCACCAAGCAACCATAAGATAAGTCTTAGAAACCCTTATCCTAGTCGAATTATAAGACATTATCTCCTTAAATTCGTTCACCCTATATTTAAGATAATCCTTACCTTATTTTGTAACTATCACATAATTACAATTCAGACCCTCTAGTTTAATTAATTACACTTGATCACAAAATTAATTATTAATTAATTATTGACCAATATTAATTAAACAAATAGGATTTCTCCTTTAATATATTATTCTTATAACATATTAATAAATCATAATAACCTCTCTCTCTATTTATTTCTCCAATCAAGTTGCTTTGGTGAAGGCAACCCAAAAGGACCATGCACCATCGGGTCAAGTACATACCAAAATAGTTATGGACTTAGACACTAATCCAACACATTCCACCAAAGCCGAAGGCGAGAGCCTTCCAGATGACACTTGAGGCTGCGAAAGATGAAGCTGATGTCGCTTCAGGTACCTTTCTCGTAAACGAATTACCTGCTCAAATTTTGTTTGATTTTGGAGCCAACTACTCCTTTATTTCGCATGAGTTTGGTAGAAAGCTAGCTTTGCCTATTGATAGACTAGATAATGCTTTATTAGTCGAAGTAGCTAGTGGCAAGTTTGTACCTATTAGCCATCGTATGAAAAACATCTTAATCGACCTTAATGGGAATAAGTTTCACGAGGATTTATTGCCTATCGAACTTAATGGTTTCGACATCGTTTTGGGAATGGATTGGCTTAGCGCCAATGATGCCGAAATTTTATGCAAGAAGAAGATAGTTAAAGTAAACCCGCCTGGGAAAGATTTGTTTATGGTGTATGGGGACAAACAGCGAGTGAATTCTGGAATCATTTCCCTAATAAAAGCCAGAAAGTGTTTGACCAAGGGATGTACATCATATTTAGCATTCGTGATTGATGCTAAGAAAGAAAAGAAGGTGATGCAGAGTATTCCAGTGGTGTGTGAGCATCCGGAAGTATTTCCCGAAGATCTTCCTGGATTACCACTTGATAGACAAGTGGAGTTCAGAATTGACTTGTTACCAGGAACCACGCCAATAGCAAAAGCACCTTATCGATTAGCACCGACGAAGATGCAGGAGCTGATGTTGCAACTTCAGGAGTTATTGGACAAAGGTTTCATTAGACCTAGTTCATCGCCCTGGGGAGCTCCGGTGTTATTCGTGAAGAAGAAAGATGGAAGTATGAGAATGTGCATCGATTACAGAGAGTTGAACAAGGCAACAATAAAGAATAGATATCCGTTGCCAATGATTGATGACCTGTTTGATCAATTGCAAGGTTCGAGCTATTTCTCAAAGATCGATCTTAGGTCAGGATAACATCAGCTAAAAGTAAGAGATCAAGATATCGAGAAAA
Organism: Lactuca sativa; assembly: GCF_002870075.4. NCBI lineage: Eukaryota > Viridiplantae > Streptophyta > Magnoliopsida > Asterales > Asteraceae > Lactuca > Lactuca sativa. Next base: position 210,875,485 of record NC_056624.2, read on the forward strand.
CTGCATTCAGAACTAGATATGGACACTACGAGTTCTTGGTTATGTCGTTTGGACTAACCAATGCTCCGACAGCATTCATGGATTTAATGAATAGGGTTTGTAATCCTTTCCTTGATAAATCCGTGATAGTGTTCATAGACGACATTCTGATTTACTCGAAAAGCCAGGAGGAGCATGGCAGACACTTGCGAGAAGTGTTGGAAGTTTTGAAGAAGGAGAAGCTGTATGCGAAGTTCTCCAAATGTGATTTTTGGATTCGTGAAGTCCAATTCTTGGGTCACGTGGTCAACCAAGAAGGGATAATGGTTGATCCAGCGAAGATTGAAGCTGTGATGAAGTGGGAACAACCGAAAAGTCCCACGGAGATTCGAAGCTTTTTAGGATTAGCCGGATATTACCGCAGGTTTATCCAAGGCTTTTCTTCGATTGCTACTCCATTAATAGCTTTGACCCACAAAGGAGCTACTTATGCTTGGAGTGATAAGCATAAAGAAGCATTCGAGAAGCTAAAGAAGAAGCTATGCGAGGCACCAATACTTTCTCTACCCGATGGAGTTGAAGACTTCGCTGTTTATAGCGATGCGTTTGGGGTTGGATTGGGTTGTGTTTTGACCCAAAGAGAAAAGGTGATAGCATATGCGTCTCGACAGTTGAAAGAGCATCAAAAGAATTACCCGACTCATGATTTGGAGTTGGCAACGGTAGTTTTCGCTCTGAAAATATGGAGGCATTACCTCTATGGCACGAAGTGCAAACTTTTTACTGATCATAAGAGTCTCCAATATCTCTTTAATCAAAAGGAATTGAATATGAGGCAACGACGCTGGCTAGAATTACTTAAAGACTACGACTGCGAGATACTTTACCACCCCGGTAAAGCTAATGTTGTTGCTGATGCTCTCAGTCGGAAGGTCAATCTTGAAAGGAAGAGGCCAAGAGCATTGAGAATTGAAGTTGTCTCGACCATTGTGGAAAGTATAAAGAAAGCTCAAGAGGAAGCTTCTGAAAAGAATGACCGAAAGGAGGAACGTTTGGGTAAAACGTTGGTGTTTGGTACAAACGGTCATGGACTGAAGGTATTCCAAGATCGGATTTGGATACCTAAGTCAGGAGGAATTAGGGATCTTCTGATGGAAGAAGCTCACAAAACCATGTACTCAATTCATCCTTGTAGCACTAAAATGTATAGGGACTTGAAACCCTACTACTGGTGGCCGACGATGAAGCTTGATGTTGCAAATTATGTGGCTGAGTGTGTGACTTGTGCGAGAGTAAAGACACAACATCAGAAACCGTACGGGAGTTTAGAACCATTGCCTGTGCCTATGGCTAAGTGGGAAGACATTGCTATGGATTTTGTCACTAAACTGCCCAGAATAAAGAATGGTCACGACATGATTTGGGTGGTCGTTGATCGATTCACTAAGAGTGCGCATTTCATAGCAGCCAAGGAGAAATGGTCGATGGAAAAGCTTGCGAATTCTTACGTGAAGGAAATTGTGAGGCTTCACGGTGTTCCGTTAACGATTGTATCGGATCATGATAGCCGTTTCACCTCAAGGTTTTGGAAAAGTCTACAAGAGGAAATGGGTACCAAGTTATGTTTAAGCACAACTTACCATCTGCAGACTGATGGTCAGAGTGAAAGAACGATACAAACACTTGAAGATATGCTGAGAGCATGTACCTTGGAATTCCTAGGTAATTGGGATGAACATTTACCTTTGGTAGAATTTTCCTATAATAATAGTTTTCACTCGAGCATAAAGATGGCACCTTATCAAGCTTTGTATGGACAGAAGTGTCGTACGCCGTCTTGTTGGCTTGAGGCTGGGGAAAAGCAGTTTATGGGACCGGAGATGGTTCATCAAACTGCTGAAAAGTTGAAAATAATTAGGGAAAGAATGTTAGCAGCTCAAGATCGTCAAAAGAGCTATGCTGACAAGAAGTGAAGACCGATGACTTTTGAGGTTGGAGATTCGATTTTGCTTAAAGTCTCGCCGTGGAAGGGACTTATAAGATTTGGTAAAAGGGGAAAGTTGAGTCCAAGGTTTATTGGACCGTTTAAAGTTCTTCAGACGGTTGGGAACCAAGCTTACAAGCTCGAATTACCCGAAGAACTGAACGGAATTCACAACACTTTTCATGTGTGTTATTTGAGGAAGTTCACGGGAGAAGTTCCCGACATAATTCCAATTTCTGAATTGAGAATTGATGAGAAAAAAGGTTGATTGAAGAACCAGAGGCAATTGTTGACCGAAAGACTAAGAAGTTGCGACGCAAAATGGTTGGGTTAGTGCTTGTCCGATGGAAACACACGAATGGGCCGAATCTTACCTGGGAGACGGAGAGTGACATGTTGAGTCGTTATCCGCATTTGTTTGTTGATGTGTGATTCCGGGGACGGAATCATTCTAAGGTGGAGAGAATTGTAACGCCTGTGTTTCCGGGCTTGCCATTTTTAGCAATATAATGGTCTAGGTTAACCTTTGTAACCCGTTTTGAAATAATAAGATTGTATTATTTAAGTATTGTGTGTTTTGTGCTTAATTGCTTAATTATGTGGTTTGATTAATTAAGAATAAAAATAAGCGTCAAAATTTAAGTGTAAAAGAAACTTGATATCTTTGGATAATGTTGTAGTAGTTGAAACGAGGTTTCCGAATATATATAGAACGCCCAAATCTGACTTCGTATGAGGAAGTTATGATTTATCGAAGTTTCGACTTAGCGGTATGCAGCCTGTTATACTCGATTTGAGATCGAGGGGTTTTTAGCTGAAGCAATCTAAACGAGGATCGAAGGTCTCGTTGTTGGTATCAAAGCGATAAAAAGTTAGGCGAGAACGGACGTCAAACGAAGAAGTTATGAATTTATAAAGAAGTTTTTCTGTCCCGGCCTATTAAAAATAAATAATAAAAATAAAGTTAAAATTATCCGACGGTGTCTAAACGAAAGTTGTAGAGCGTAGTCTCACCTTCGCGTGGATATAAAGAACGTCGAAAACGGAGTTCGTATGAAGAAGATATGAATTTCCGAAGTTTATTAAATAATTTATATTTAAATTTAATCTTTAATTCCGGTATTATCCGAGGACGAGTCATCGGACTCATCCGAAGTATGCCCTGCGTACTCGTGTACGCCCCGCGTACACCGAGGATGTCGACACTCGCATCAAGTGGCTTCAGATGACGAACGCAGTGACGATTTCGGACCTGTACGCCCCGCATACTCCGAGGCTCCAGCCTCCTATAAATAGGATGCGAGGGAAGCCGAGTTCTTTTGCTATTTTCTCTCTTCTCTCTCCTGTTTTGCATCGATTTGCATGCCAGAAATAGCCCGAAGCCCCGGTATTATTCTCGAGCCCCGAGGCAAGTCCCGAGATCCCGAGAAGTGCGGTTCCCAAGCCGAAGCTCTGCCCGCGAGAAGTTCGATTTTTGAAGAGATCTTCCAGATCTTCTGAGGATTACTACTTGTGCAAGTCGTAGTGCTGTCCGATCATCTTCTGATCAAGTGAGTGTATACTACCTTTCATAAACACGATAATAATACAAGTATGGTTCGAGTGTATTAAGTATATTGTTGTTTATAGGTGTGAGTGTGTGGTTGCTTTCTTCTAACACATAATTATGAAGTATTTTATACGAAATACGTGTTATGTGTATATTTTGTGTTATATGTGTGAATGTATATTCACTCTCTTCTATCTAATAGATCTGAATTGTTTTCTATGAAATACGTGTTATGTGTGTGTGCCTCATCTGTTATGTGGAATATGTATTGATCAAAGCATGCTATACAGGTTTTTATCTAGGTATAAAAATGTATATTTTTATCTACTAATATGTTGGGTAGAACATGGGTAGATAGTTGGTGTGTAATAAACAGATGAGAGGCCTCGTTGTTGTTTGATCTAGTCATCTAACGGAGTTTAGATGACGACCATGAACTTTTCTAGATAGTCTTGTGGAACATTATCAGGTTCGCCACCTGTAGGTGTTAATGAACTTGGGTGTTCATTCGTTGTACTCCATCCCCCTCATGGTTGCCTTATTTGACTTATATTGCTGAGGTACCCCCGAAGCATGTGTTGTCGTCCCGATGAAATATTCTTAGACTAGGTCCCTTATGTTAGTTGTCTTAGGGACATAAAGTGAGAATAACGGGAATGGGTAATTGGGTTATTGTTGGTTGGTGAAAATTAAATATGATTATTTATTGTGGGTTGAAAACCCTATATGTTCACCAGGCTCCCAAGCCTGACCCACTCAGTTTATTTGTATTAAAGGAAGTGGCGCGAGGGCATAAGATGGATGAACCATCAAGTTGTTTTGTTTACAAGTCTGTATATGTTTATATTTGTTGAATGACTTGTAATGTTATCGTTTATGCTTATTGGTCTGTATCGGAACATGAAACCCCGAGTTTTGATTATATAATGAAAATAAATTTCTTTTATGAAATGCTTTGGTAAACATTGTTTTATCATGTTTTGTTTTTGGGAACAAATTCCGCAACTCTTTCAAATCAAAAGGATTTACTCTGAAATTATTTTAAAAGCATAAATGAAAATCGGTCTTTTCTAGCCGAGATTTTGGGGATGTCACATGTAGTACCATCTCGAAAGGAACGATCCTCTCCCAACTTGCAACATAAAAGAAATCACATATATAAGGATCGACAAAACCCCATCCTCACCTCACCAAGAGTCATACAAATACAAAGGGGGGGGGGGGCGTAAGGAGATGCACACTCACCGTCTTTCTCCACGAAGAATTAAGGCACCATCCCACATGCCCTCCGGGCGGTGCTCATCCCGTCCGCGTCTAGCATATTGTCCTCCCAATCCACCACATTGGTGGAAATGGTCTTCAGCACCTATGCCACAATCTCACTTTGAGGCATTCGGTCGATGAAGGTGGTTCTGCGAGGGTAGCCAATACCGACCAAATTGCGGTTGACCCATAACCATTTGTCTGCCAGTTCTTCTAGGGGGCCTTCTGGTTTATGATAAACGCATAGATGCCCCTCTACAGAGAGAACATATGCACACTAGACTGAGTAGAGGAGTTGAAGAAGTACTTGAAATCCCAGAATTGAGGGACCACGCCCAAAGTTCGACAGGCCATCTCAAAACCAACTATCTTGTTGATGACATTAGGAGTCATATCGTCAATAGAGAAGCCATATTGGCTCATGATCTCATCGAAAAATTCGATCGTCGGTAGCTGGAGACCCACGTCAAAGGTTGGGATTGTGACTCCGACCTTCCCTTCCGACGAGTGGGAAAGATGCACCCCCCTTGGAGGATATTGTGCTCCGTGCTTAGGAAGAAAGCCAAATCGGGCCTGTAAGGAATAAAACTCATTTGGCATAGGATCGATTCCAGTGTCCGAAGTTTCCATAATTTATTGATAACGAGTGCAAGATGAAGGAGATAAGAAGTAAAGAAGAAGAAGATGCAATTAAAGAGCTGAAGAGTGAAGAAAAGGAAACTGTCCTCGACAACGGAAGCTTTAAATGAGTAGCGGGAAATTCAAACGGTTGCATTGATAAAACCATTTGTGCAACCGACTTTGTCACATTAGTGCACGTTAGATTCATTTCTGCCAAAAACGTGACTTGATCTAAGTGAGAACAACCCTGCTACCCTAGGCTAATGTTGAGTTTTACTATCCTAGGGGACTTGTTAAGGTATCCCTCTAGGAATACATTAAAGATAACAGGACAATTATCTAAAGGACGACCTAGCCAATGGTCGCTACCCAACATAAGCGCTAGGCTCGGGCCCTCGCCCTCGTGTCCTCGTACTTAGGCCCCGACGCTCAAACGTTAAGGTCCAAATCAGAACAAGAGAATCTAGTCTGCAACATGACAAAAATAGTATTATACGCTTCCCAAAGAAACAGGTGTAGCACGAAGCATGCTTCCCTCTGGTAGTTCTACACCAAACATGAGCAACCTCTAGTGAAGCACGATCCGTGAATAGGACGCCTCTACGTCCTGTCAGCTCAGAAAGGATAAAAGGTCTTGTTAGAGGTCTGTCCCCACAACGATAGGTATAAAAAGAACCCTTATCCTCCAAGAGAAGGGATCACCTCTTTCTTTATCTCAAGCAAAACCCTATTTCTCTCATCCCATTACTTACTAGACCTTTGGATTCTCGTTGTGGGACCTCCTCCCAGACGACGCCTAACATCGTCTTTTTCTTTTTTGTGATCCTCTGGCTTAACTCATGTGAAATCACCACTGATGACGTTAAGCTAAAATACATATCATAACAAGCGCCAAGGTCCAATCTAGAACGAAAGGCTCCGGCTCACAACAAGCCAAAACTATACCAACCACTCCCCAGAGCGATGAGTGTAGCAATTAGAGAGCTGCTCTTTGGTGGTTCTGCACTAATAGCAGATAACTGCTAGTGGGGCACGATCCACCAATGAAACACCACCACGTCCTGGCGGTCCAAACAAGACAAAAGTATTGTCAGGTGTACATGCTCCTCCTCCGACAGGTATAAAGGATGCATTTCTTCTCCATAAGGAGGGACCACCTCTTTCCTTATCTTGATCTAAACCCTAATTCTCTCATCCATATACTGACTAGACTGTCGGAGCCTCGTTCTGGGACCCCCTCTTGGACGACGCCCGATACCGGTTCTTCCTTTGCTGTGATTCTCAGGCTTAAACAGATGAAGTTATCCCAAAACGGAGTTAAGTTCGGAGACATACCACAACATTTGGTGCCATCCAAGCATGTACTCAAAGTTACACGACCATAAAGCAACCCTAGACGGCAGCAATGATGGGAAAGGAACCTGCGGCGTACGGCGGAGGAGAAACGAGTATGCTCTGGCCAATGTCATCGCTCGAGGACACATAGCCATCTCCATTAGATGGACAAGCCTCCACACCCACACAAACAACAAAAACACCAGTTCCGGTAACTGAAACCGTTGCAGCGGTAATCGCCGCCCTATGGCGACCATCACTTGTTGTAACAGAGTAGTCGGGTATGACCATGACTGCAATGCCTCAGTCGACAGCAACCCAGCAGTCGCTAACACCGACCCAACAGTCACCACCATCGACTCGCCAGTCACAATCAGAGGCCTTTCAGTCGAAATCACTACCACAGTAGGTGGGACCAACACTTGGTCCCCATGGACCATACTATTCCCTGCAGAATACTTAAAGTCAATCTACCAATCCTCTCCACTAGTAGACGCACCACAAATAGCACATTCTGTACAACATACATTGGAGTTCAAACCTCGTATATGATGGGTTTTAATCATTATAACATCCCTATGGTGCACATACAACCCTAATGATTTGGATCTAGGTTTTCTCAAGTTATACATGCAATAATATTACCCAAAGCATGAAACCTAAAACTAGCATACAACTTTGATATTTGAAACATAAAAACTAGTTAGATGAATAACTTTTGTTGTAGCTTGTAAAACTTGACCTTTCAAGAGCTTAGAACCTCAAATGTGATGCCTCTAATAAGTCACAAACACCATAAGCAAATGGAGGATAATGAGAGACATGCTAGGAGGCACACAAAATAGCTAGGGTTCTTCTTGGAACTCTTATAGGTCCTTTTGGTGATGCTAGGGGTTACATTTATAGTCTGGAATTCCTAGGGTTTCTTTTGTAAAACCTAATTCACTTCCTTAAGCATTTAGTGCAATAATCCATATGATAAGCCCTTTAGACTAACTCTTCATGGACTCCCACATAACATTAGTCCATCCTAATCAGCATGGATCATTAGCCCAAACTATATGTATTACTGATTTACTTAATCAGTCCGCGTTAATTTAATCAGTCTCTTTTAATCACTAAATTAATTCCAAATTAATTCTTGACCAATACCAATTAAATAATATAATTTCTCAATTAATATATTATTACTATATTAATAAATCACAAATAACCTCTTTCTCAAATATTCATCCTATCAAATTGCTCTGATGAAGGCAACCTAAAAGGACTAGGCTACTATCGGGTCAAGTACATACCAATTATAGTTATGGGCTTAGACACCTAATCCAATAGTCTCCCACTTAAATAAGTCTAATAACTATTATTGCAAGTACAACTTCAAAATCCGATTAGCAATCGTAGCTCTCAAAAGCCGCTGTTGAACTCTGATCAATAACGTGTCCTTTAGATAAGGGATCAAATATTCCTCCATTCTAAAAGATATCGTATGGACTGAGACATGGATTATAATCATTCTCTTTGTCCATGTGTTGTTTCCCGATTTCCGATTTATGACGACTGACAACAGACAACAATTGAACACATCAACTTAGTCCAGGCTTAGCCAAGCGCTGAAAGTGTCTTCACTAAATCATCGAGGGGACCATAAATATCACTTTTATCCCACATTGGGTAAAAGGAACGGATAAAATTTGACTCATATTCTTGCTCAATTTACTCATCAAATCACACACAACAATACATTTTATAACACGAAGTTACTAGTGTGTTTACGTATCATCAATGTGCAACCGACTTGCAAACTACAACTCATATGTCTTTGTTTCAAGAATATAAGATATTATCGTCTCATGATCACTCGTGATAAAATCCATGAAGTGATTCAGATGAGCGAGGGTTTAATCCAATACTCAAATCTTATTACAGGAGTACTCATGAACACTGTAGCAAACTTGTGCTATGTTTAAACGCCTAGATAATCTACAGTCAGATTCATGACAGTCTTACGTCATTACTTACTTCCAAAGTATGATTGACTGTGGATGTTTCAATAATCTTTATTATTCGGGAAGTAAAACATGCAAAGTGAAACACAAAAATAATCGAATCCAATATGGTCTCAATACTTTTGAATATAAATATAACACTTATTATTTAATCACCATATTGATTACACATGATTCATTGTATAAGGTTTCAACTAATCAACTTAATACTTGAATTAAAACAACCGTAATCCCATGCTCCAAGCATGCACACTATGTATACCTATGGTCCTTACTTTGTAAAATAGATCAATTAAACACATTTCTAATTATGCTTATTTAACAATTTCCTAATCTTTATCACAAGTGTAAGAATACCAGATTCTTGCCACAACTAGAATCTGTTCGAGTCTAAACTTACATGCAATGATCATTTTGTAATGTCTAGGCACAAAAGTCACAAAGACTTGGCCAATTATATTACAAAGTATTCCATTTAAGAATGTTACAAGACAATTCCCTGGAATTGAAGTCTCACATTCAAAGAGCATTCCTTGAACATCCTTATTGTATTAAAGTTTCTAACTCACACAAAGATTCTTAATATCTAACTCTCATTATGGAAACATAATTTCCATATGACTATCTATTCTAAATAGAATCCTATCTATTCTGAATTATATCAATATGGTCCATCAATTACTATACATCCAACCGTTCATAACCAACCAATCTTGGGTGAACTCTTGGTTGTCCTTGACAGTTGTTTAACAACTTTAGCCATATGAAGTTCTGGTCCCTTTTCCCTCTTAATGCTCTAGCATTTGGAAGAAATCAGAACATGTGAATATTATAGCATGTGCAATCGATCCTATACCCGAAGCATATGGGATACGATTCATAATGTCTTACATAAAGACATGATACTTGACCAGTCCTTTGCTATAATATTTCCACCTACAGAATATCCTTATGTTGAATCATTTCAACATAATATTCATGTATGTACATATGTACATGACTAGATTCTATTAAAATCTCAATCTAAGCTTTTAGATTCGAAATGAAGTATTAGTTCCTCTCCCTACTATAGCGAAACAACTTTTCTAACTCTGCATCTTTGCAAATTAAAACTTTGTTTCCTATATATAGTGTTGCTAACTCGCAAAACTTAATGTAATAATTGTGCTCCCACTAGCATAATAATTATATACTTATAATCATAATACTTACGCTCCCACTAGCTTCGATGTGTAATTAGAAATCAGCTGGATTTCTAGAAATCAATACTTATTGACTTTCTTACCGAAGTTCAGATTTCTGATACAAGATGCTTCGATAAGACTTTATCTAGGCTTCTTAAACTCATACACCTTTCCTTAGATAGCTCATATGTGTGTCTAAACTATTTCAGAACTTTACAATAGTAAGTCCCGAATGTTCAGACTCTTTGCCATTTTCTCACAATTCGAAATATGAAGAGGGATGTCGTAATCATAATCGAATTTGAGAACGCAATTAACAAAACTGCTATATCCTTAAAATCTACCAGTGAAATCATTTCCTCACAATCATTTTCATGAAGGATAGAAACCTTTTGCCACTTAGATTTTATAGTGTATGTGTTCCTATCCATGTGAATTTTCCATTACCATAATCACAAAACAAGGTCTGTGATAAATCCAAACTCATATGGACTAAACTTGTTCAATCTTAATTTCTTTCCTTTTGGTAGCACAAGGGTTCTACCAGTGCTTCCAAGTTATTATGCAACTCACTACTACAAATTAATGCACTTTCCACTGATCAATGTGCTTTGCCTTATGCAATAAATTGAGAACTCATAGAACTCACATGCATAGTTAACTTTAACTGGAATGGGCACATAAATAAGAATATGTCAACACGATAGGTTACAAACCTCAAGTCGTGCGCTAGTGATTAACAATAGGTTTATTCTTGATTAGTTCTTGAAGCTATTCAAGATCATTTAGACTCTTACTGACCTCTTGACGTATAAGATTCTCTTGTCAAGAAACACTCATTGACAAACAAATATTCAATAGTTAGTGCGGGTTCTTATCAAGAAAAATACTTCATATAATTGGTCTTAGTTGGTCTTTGTTTTATCCAAAACATCACAACTACTAATCTAAAATGTGTATAAATAAGAAAACTTTCCTACTCCACAGTTTATGATGTGTTATAAACCTACTTAGGATATGTCACTCATAACTCCAAGACTCGATTTTTGAACGAAGTATGAATACCCTTCTTGATTTAACCATTTCAACAATTTCCGATACTTCTTCTTAGTCATGTAAATTCACTAAGGTGTACTTTTAGGATCAATTATGACATGGTTCCATAATCATTAGGATGATCATAAAACATGATGCTAAAGTGCTCTCCTTTCTTTTCAGATTGGAGAAATTTTTATCCTGTTGCCTAATTAATTCTTCTTATTCATTCTGCTATACTTTGAATCTTTTCAATGTATCAGAGTTATATTTAATCTTGTAAGCATAACCACATTTACTGAATCATTAGTAAATCATGACGAATAGTCTTTATCATTCTTTGTAGTGGACCTGACCAGTTCACATCAGTATGTACTAGATCCTTTCACTTGACTTACATACATATGTGAACAGGGAATTAGTCCTAATTATCTCAAGTACCAAGATTTTCATACATCATATAATTCAAATCACATGATTCCAAGTTTTTGTCTAATTGAAACTTGGGCAATGAGAGTCTTTCCTTACGTAGAAAATTATGACACTACCCCAATCGATATGACTAAGAATCAAACATTTTCAAGATTGCTATTAATGGAAATATACAAACAACAATATTCACAAATGTCATTGCAAGGAAATATAAAATAAGATAAAATCAAAACTTTATTTATTTATAAAAAAACACGGAAAACTTGTCCTTACAATGCAAATACATATGAAAAATATTTTTATGCATATTCCTAAGCAATCTGTCATAACTCCTAAGAAGCAGCTCAAAAATCTGATCATCGAACCATGCGATCGAAATCCATCTCTTCGCAACCAGACTCAACTTACTCTTCCTTTAAGTTTCCTTTCTTTTCTTTGATCCTAAAAAACATCAAAATACAATCTTATCACATCATGTATTAATAATCTATAAATAGGAACTCAATAGAGTTAGATAGTAAACTTATCTGAAGTAGAGTCATACATTTTGACTTTACCCTCCTTGCGATCTTTCAGGTAGATACGACAGCTTCACATCCAATGCCCGTTCTCTTGGCAATAAAAGCAAAAGACTCTTTTGGAATGGTACATGGAACTATCTTAGACTCAGCCTTTCTCTTTACCATATGGTCAAACAGTTTGACCTTGGCCGATCCCTTTCCATTAGGAAGAATAAGCTTTTATGAACTTCCAATGTGGCCATTGTCAATGTCCATGGAAGTTTGGGAGATTGATCTTCCATACAAAGTTGTTTGACCAGTGCGCCAAACCATTTCTGATTCAGTAGAAATTAGAAAATATATAAGATCAATAAGGGTCATGTCGTGATCTTTCATTAAGTAGTCTTTAACAAAATGACCATACGACTCGGGAAGTGACTGAAGAATCAAGTCAACAGCCAACTTCCTCGGGAAAATGACACCTAACATTCCCAGCTTGTCAATATGCAACTTCATCTCCAAGACTTGAGGGCAAGTTTTGAAACTCTTCAAAAACTCTTGAATTTTAGAATTTAATGTTTCATAAATGAGACATTTTAAATTCCAAAACTTGAGGGCAAGTTTTGAAACTCTTCAAAACCTTTTGGATTCCAAAACATGATGGCAAGTTTTGTAACTCTTCAAGACCTTTTGAATTCCAAAATTTGATGACAAGTTTTGTAACTCTGCAAAGCCATTTAGATCAAATTTTAAACTAATAAAATAATAATATAATTTTATCTTTTACCAATTTGACCTAATTCAACTCATATAGCAAGATAATTTCAAATCAAATAATACAAATAATTAGCTTATCATATGAATTAGCAATTATCTTAAAATTTTGACAATTATCTTTTAATTTGGATGAAGATAATCATTACCTTATCATAAAAAACGGTATTTTTTGTAGTCAAAACAGTTTGTGGTAATGATTCTAATCCAAAACTTGGCTAAAAAAACTGAAAATCTGCCCACTGAACAGTCACCATGCAGCGGTAACTATGACCACGCCGTGGTCATCAAGTAGATTCCAAAAAAAAAACGATTCCCTTGCTTTGAACAATTACCAATGCATCAATATAACAGAAAATACCCTAGGCTCTGATACCATTGATGGGTTTTAAGCACTATAACATCCTTATGGTGCACATATAACCCTAATGCTTTGGATCTAAGTTTTCTCAAGTTATACATGCAATAGAATTATCCAAAGCATGAAACCTACAACTAGCATACAACTTTGATATTTGAAACATAAAAACTAGTTAGATGAATACATCTTTGTTGTAGCTTGTAAAACTTGACCTTTCAAGAGCTTAGCACCTCAAATGTGATGCCTCTAATAAGTCACAAACACCATAAGCAAATGGAGGATAATGAGAGAGAGGCTAGGAGGCACAAAAAACGGCTAGGATTCTTATTGGAACTCTTAAGGGGCCTTTTGGTGATGTCAGGGGTTACATTTATAGTGTGGAATTCCTAGGGTTTCACATGTAAACCGTAATTCACTTCCTTGGGCCTTTAGTGCAATGATCCATATGATAAGCCCTTTGGACTAACTCTTTATGGACTCCCACAAAAAATTAGTACATCCTAATCAACATGGATCATTAGCCCAAACTATATGTATTACTGATTTACATAATCAGTCCGCGTTAATTTAATCATTCTCTTTTGATCACTAAATTAATTCCACATTAATTATTGATGGATACCAATTAAATAATATGATTTCTTAATTATATATTATTAATATATTAATAAATCACAAATAACCTTTTTCTCAAATATCCATCCTATGAAATTGCTCCGGTGAAGGCAACCCAAAAGGACCATGCTACTATCGGGTCAAGTACATACCAATTATAGTTATGGGCTTAGACACCTAATCCAACATTATAAACTAACCCCAAGAAACCTCTTCTCAGGTGGACACCGTCTCCAGGACAGAAAGAAGGCAGCTAGCAAGCAACATATTTAACATCAGAAATAACTTGAGGCCCAAACTCGATATCGATAATGGAAATGTCGGGGTTCCAAAGGACGGTAAGAAACACCAAGATCTCAAGAACGAGTTCCTTATAATCAAGAGACCGTGGAAGAGGTATGAGCATTGCGAGATCGACGATGATGTAGAGGTACTATCTAGAAACCTATTAAGCATAAACTTCTCATCATAGGACTCGAGACCGTATAACTGGAACCCTAGGGGCCCGTACTTAATTGTTGCATGTATACGTTAAAAGCAAATCCATCGTGTTTACATAGATAATGGCAGTAGCACGGACATCCTCCGTGAGCACTGCTTCTGGTCGTTGTTGAGTTCCTGGAAGGAGTACTTGAAACCGCCTACAGGCGGAAAATTGGTCAGCTTCACAGGACATAGCCTATGGCCATTAGGCACCACATACCTCCCCTTCACACTGGTTATCCAAGACAGGAGGGATATCATCACATAAACAATCGAGTTCTAAATGATATGCTTCCCAGCGGAACAAAACATATTGCTCGGGCGACCGACGCTCTTCCAGTTATAGGCCATACCGCCAACCATCTATAGTATCGTTAAGTTCAGCACGCGTACCGGTTCGACCATAGTTATCACTAGTAGCCCACGTCTACATGTTTGCTACCAAATTTTTGTAGCCCCTAAGCTAGTTCGGGCCCCGGAAATTCAAAGGAAGATTTGCGCACAAAAAAACATGTGATCTACCTGGATCACCCGGAGCAACTAATACGAGTGGGTGTTGATCTATCAAAAGAAACCAAAACCAAGCTAATTGCGTTCCTAAAGCCATTCTCCAATGTATTCACTTGGCAATCTGCAGACATGACAGGGGTAGACCACAGGGTCATCGAACATAGCCTGGACATTATGCCGAGAAGCATCCTAATCAAGAAAAAAAGAGGGGGAAATTGGGCAATAGGAACAAAGAAATCAATGAAGAAGTCGCAAAGGTGGTAGGCACATGCATCCTCTGGGAAGCAATTTTTCCCACTTGGATAACTAACTCCGTAATGGTAAAGAAACATGATGGGTTGTGGAAAATGTGCATCGATTACTCCGATCTAAATAATGTCTGCCCACACGATCTTTACCCCCTCCCGAAGACAGACCAAAAGATTGAATTCTTGGAAGGCTTTCACCTTAAATGCTTCCTCAATGCTTACAAAGGCTATCACCAAGTCCAAATGCACATGGAATACGAGGAAAAAACAGCATTCCACATCGATTGCGACACGTTCTGCTACCGAAAATGCCATTTGGACTCAAAAATGTTTGAGCAACGTACCAACACCTAATGGATAAAGTCTTCGCCGCCCAAATCGGCAAGAATGTCAATGATTGCGTTGATGACATGGCTATTAAAATTCATCATGAAGTAGCGTTACTCAGAGACATTGAGGAAACCTTCCGGAATCTGGCACAAACATAAAACTCAATCCAGGAAAGTGCACCTTCGGAATAGAAGAGGGCCAATTCCTTGGTTACTATATAACCAAAGAATGAATCACACTAAACTAAGCCAAGGTCCAAGAGTTCCTTGATTCTAAGGCTCCCCATAACCTAAAGGGGGTCCAGGAGATCAACGGAATATTAACGGCACTCAACAAGTTCGTCACGAAGTCAGCTGAAAAATCCTTCCCACTCTTCCACACTGTAAAAGGTTGTGGTGACAAAGACAAGTTCAAATGGACAGTAGAGGCAGATAGAGCCCTACAACATCTGAAAGAAGCCTTACAACAACTCTCGTCCATGGAGAGCCCCTTACTAAGAGAGACCATGCAAATGTACCTGGCAGTATCCGACGAGGCTGTATCATCGATATTGACAGTTGAGAGGGAACATAAGCACCTGTCGATACACTTCGTGAGTAGAGCACTGCAAGGACTAGATCTCAATTACCCAATCTTAGAGAAATTAGTCCTCGCACTAATTTACATAGGTAGGTGCCTCCGACGCTAATTCTAGGCTCACAAGGTTAAGGTTCTAACTAACTTCCCGATGATGCAAATCCTCCTAAGACTGGAAAAGTCGGGAATAGAAGAGGGCCAATTCCTTGGTTACTATATAACCAAAGAATGAATCACACTAAACTAAGCCAAGGTCCAAGAGTTCCATGATTCTAAGGCTCCCCATAACCTAAAGGGGGTCCAGGAGATCAACAGAATATTAACGACACTCAACAAGTTCGTCACGAAGTCAGCTGAAAAATCCTTCCCATTCTTCCACATCGTAAAAGGTTGTGGTGACAAAGACAAGTTCAAATGGACAGTAGAGGCAGATAGAGCCCTACAACATCTGAAAGAAGCCTTACAACAACTCTCGTCCGTGGCGAGCCCCTTACTAAGAGAGACCATGCAAATGTACCTGGCAGTATCCGACGAGGTTGTATCATCGGTATTGACAGTTGAGAGGGAACAGAAGCACCTGTCGATACACTTTGTGAGTAGAGCACTGCAAGGACTAGAGCTTAATTACCCAATCTTAGAGAAATTAGTCCTCGCACTAATTTACATAGGTAGGTGCCTCCGACGCTAATTCTAGGCTCACAAGGTTAAGGTTCTAACTAACTTCCCGATGATGCAAATCCTCCAAAGACTGGAAAAGTCGGGAATAACTGGTGAAATAGGCCATCAGGCTAGGAGAGCATGATATAGATTATCGACCATGTATCAACATCGAAGCTCAATCCCTAACAAACTTCCTATTAGAAATCCCTAAACACTCAAAGGGGTGCCGACGGTTGTGTCGGTAGATCCCTTGGACCCCGAGGCAAGTAAAGAAGTATGGGAGCTGCATACAGATGGTGCTGCAAGAAAGGAAGGATATGGCATAGGTTTGATCCTCAAAAACCTGGTGGTGTTGAAATCACATATGCTCTAAGATTCGACTTCCATGTCCTTAACAACAAGGCCGAATATAAAGCACTTCTTGTAGGCCTTCGCTTAGCGCGGGAGGTCAGAGCAAAACACCTCTCAGCTTTTAGCGACTCTTTGCTCATCACTAACCAGTTCAATGACACTTATGAAGTGAAATACCAAAGGATGCAAAGATACATGGATGCAATGTGAAAGTTAACAAACCCGTTTAAAAGCTTTAAGATCAAGAAAATTTCTTGCAGGGGGGGGGGGGACACGAGGGCTAACGTCCTCAACAAGTTGGCATCGACATATTTTGATCATTTGAATAAGAAAGTACTGATAGAGATTATCACAAAAATGACCATTGACAACACACAAACTGATTCCATACTGATGCCCTCGACTAGACCAAGCCCTATCTAGACTACCTCCTGCATAACGTTCTCCCGGATGATCATGCGGTATCCAGAAAAGTCAAAGTCAAATCCCCGCAGTTTGAAATAAGGGAGAAACAACAGTACAAGAGAGGGTATCTAGATTTGTGGTTCAAATGCTTTGCCCACGCGGAAGTACGGTTGCTCTTGGAAGAAAGTCATGCAGGAGAAGACGGGGCGCATGAAGGAGCACGTCATATATAAGGATGCGTCCGAACTCACAAAGAAATGCCAGGAGTGCCAAGCTTTCAGCCTCTTTCAGAACCAACCCTCCATGCCCCTAACCAACATCAGCAGCCCTTGGTGCTTCCATCAGTGGGGTATAGATATCGTAGGACCATTCCCTGTTCCCCATGGGGATCCAAGTCCTCGCTCGTCATTGTCGATTACTTCACGAAATGGATTGAAGTTGAACCATTAGCCACAGTCACGGGCAAGAAAATGATAAAGTTCATGTGTAAGAATCCTCACGCGATTCGGTACTCTGAGATTCCTGATCAGTGACAATGGTACCTAATTTGAGGGCAGTCCTGTGAAAGAATAGTGTGAGGAAAAGAAAATCCACCGTCGTTTCACCTCAGTAGCCCATCCTCAGGCCAACAACTAGACTTACGTATCAAACAAGATCATTTTCAAAGGTCTCAATTTGATGAAATCTAAAGCGGCCTGGGTCAAAGAACTGCCAATAATACTCTGTTCGTATCGCACGACCTGAAGGTATAGCACCAAAGAAACACATTTCACGTTGACATATGACACAAAATCAGTACTCCCACTCGAAATCTTAAGCAGATATAGTTCGATGTAAATACCAATAAGGCTAAATAGTGTTAGGACCTAGATGTACTTGACGAAAAATGCAAAGATGCCTAACTCCGCCAAGCGGCCTACAGACCCACACCAAAATTACTACAATCAACACATGCAAATAAAAAACTTAAAGATGGGAGGATGGGTGTTGCGAAAGAACGAGTCCAGCCACGCACAGGCCTAAGGTGTAACATCCTAGTTCCGAGGTATAACATTTATATATGTAATAATGAGTTTGCATGGGTGACTCGACGAGTTGGTGCCTCAACTCGTCGAGTAGGGTCGAGATGGGTGACATAGATTAATGACCGACTCGACAAGTCAGTGAGCCGACTCGCCGATTCAGCGCTACTAAAGGAAACCCTAAACCTTCGGGCCTGTGGCCTATTTAAGGACACTTATAGCCTCCATTTTGCCTCACCAGTAACCTTGCACCCCTGCGAGAAAACCCTAATCGCCATTTGAGATAGAGAGTGAGTTTGATCAAGGAGGGGCTGTAGATCCTTTGAAGAAGATTTGGAGAGCTTGGTGTTTTTGATCAAGGAGGGGCTGTAGATCTAGAGTTCTCTAGTGGTTAGCTTTAGTGCAAAGGTAAAAAGCTCCTATATTGACCTTTTGTTTGTGAGATCTTAGTTTAAGGAGATTTTGTGGGTTTTCTCCCATCCATTCTTGGCAAGTAGTTATTTGAGCACATAATGAGGTTGAAACCTCGGATCTGGACTATAGAGGGACTTAAGAGACCAAAGATCCAAGATTTGTTGAGCTAGGGTCTAGATTTTGTGCATCTAGCCCTTGTGGGAGCATGTTTTGGCATTTTGAGTCTTGTACGCCATGTTTAAACGTAAAGCTTGCAGCATTACGTGACAATCGACCCTTAGGATGGTAGATCTAATGTTTGGAGTGATGGATCTCCCTTAAATCTTCTGAATGAGGAATCTGATCGAAAGGATTCGCTGAGTCCATGGCCTGACTCGATGAGTCGGCGAGGGTTTGTCCCGATGGGTTGATTGTGCGATAACTCGGCGAGTTGGGGGTCAAATCGACGAGTTGAGTTGGACTTTTTGAGACTTCTGAGGATACGAGTGCACTTGACGAGTCGAGTCAAACATGGATTGTTGACTTGAGTCTGACTTTTGTTGACTTTGGGGTTTTGGTCAACATGAGTAATAGAGACCATGGAGGGGTAAAATGGTATTTTATCCACTTCAAAGAGTTAGAGCGAGAAAGAACAGCCTTCGGTTATTTGAGTTGTGAAAAGAGTACTAATTAGAGATATCCGTCCTTTGTGTTAGACGGAGGCTAGCTCGAGATCCGAGCGCGAGGTTATTTGCTCACCTACTTACGAGGTGAGTCTTCTCACTATACCTTACCTAGAGTGGTATTTATGTGTGACCATATGGTCTTATGTGCTTGCTTGAGTTATGCATTTTCTATGTGATATATGATGTGTGCTATATTATGTGATACTTAGACCGGACCGGAGGGTCCAACGAGCTACGAGACCGGAGTGTCCTCACTTAGACTGGACCGGAGGGTCCAACGAACAGTGAGACTGAAGGGTCCTCACTTAGACCGGACCAGAGGGTCTAACGAGTTATGGGACTGGAGGGTCCCACTGAGACACATTGACCGGAGGGTCTTACAGAGCTATAGCCTCGAGTGGCTAGTTATTTGTGTGTGGTATTTTGGGAACTCACTAAGCTTCGTGCTTACCGTGTTACGTGTTATGTGTTTCAGGTTCTTATCAGGATCGCAGGAAGGCGTCGACTTGATTGTACACACATCTGAGTTAGAGATATGTCTTTGGAGGATCCTGGATTTGTGATCAACAATTTCTAAAATGTGTTGATAATTTGTTACTTGTGACTTTTAAGAAAATGTGACATGTGTTTTATTGTGTTTTAAAAATGAAAATTTTGGTTGAAAATTTACGTCGTCACAAGTTGGTATCAGAGCCTTAGTTTGAGGAATTCGGATGCATCTCTGGGTGTGTTTGAACTCAAACTGAGGATTTGAGAAAGATTTTTAAAAGCGACAATTTTTTTCTAAAAATGAGAAAGAGTTTAAGAGAAAACGAGTTGGAGCAGTGTGTACAATCAGCCAGATCCCAAACGGTGATTTCCCAAAATACCCTTATTTATTTTGTGCTATGAGTTATTATTGAGATATTAGTGATGAATGCTAGAGAGTAGGCTAGGTATTTCATATTTTAGGACTAGAGTGGCCTGATTTGTGATGCCTTAGCCTAGAAGTTGCTGCTATCTGTGATTTGCTTTGAGTATGAGTATTTAGCAGAGACCACTTAGAGAGGGTGCTTGAGTAGAGGAGTAATCTAGGAAAGATACCTAGATGAGCATTGGAGTAGCCTACTGAGAGAGTAGTCAGATACCCGCGTGAGGTAGAATTGCTTGAGTTCGGCGATACCTTTTGAGTGTGAGTAGAGCAAGTGGAGTAATAACCTAGAGTGGTTTTACGTGTTGGTAGAGATCATTCGATGCCTGAATGCTGCTTGCTTCATGCTTCGTGGAACTCTTGATGATGGGAGACAGCTACTAAGTGAATATGACGATATTCAGGAGGTAGATGGCTGGCATCATGAGGAGTTCTTCAGCAGCTGATGGCAGAGAAGTGTGAGAACCTAGGAAGATCCAAGGGAGTGAACTTAGTCAGATGAGTACGCTGAAGGAGGAGAGTATTCACTGGAGGGTGAACTTGCATAACAGGATTGGGTGAACGAGTAGGTTGAACAACTACCTAGAAAATCTAGGACGATCCGTGTGGAAATTATGGGTAGATTTGGCAGGTAGTATGGGCCCGTACTACTGAAAGCAGAGGACCCATACTCGAAACAGGGAAAAATTCTAGAAGTTCTAAGTAGCGGATTGAGAAGAGAGAACATGGTTCCAGTACCATGATTCGTAGCGGATTGAGAAGAGAGAACAAGGTTCGAGTACCATGATTCGTAGCGGGTTGAGAAGAGAGAACATGGTTCGAGTACCATGATTCGTAGCGGCTTGAGAAGAGAGAACATGGTTCGAGTACCATGATTCGTAGTGGATTAAGAAGAGAGAACATGGTTCGAGTACCATCATTCGTAGTGGGTTGAGAAGAGAGAACATGGCTCGAATACCATGGTTCGTAGCAGATTAAGAGGAGACAACATGGTTCGGGTACCATGATTCATAGCAGATTGAGAGGTGGCCACATGGTTTGAGTACCATGACTCATGGCGGGTAGCGCTACTAGTTTCACCAGTTATTCCGTTGTGATTGGTTAGATTGAGATCAGATGTGAAAAAGTATGGGGCCAGAGAGCCATGTTGAACAAGTATCAATGGAGCATACCTTGAGAGGGAAATCGAGTTAGCTTCCGAGGGATGTCGACTGATCCGTTTTCAATTTTGAAAAGTTTTGTTAGGTGTCGGTGTAAAGATCGCATGGAACAGTAAATGGCAATGGAATCAAACCTCCTCCTATAGGTAAGTTCAGTTTTGGTGATATGCCAGTTGGATTCGCAAGACTCAGGGATGAGTATAAGATGGTGATTTCTGGAGGATTACGGTCTGAATTGAGCAATCGTCAGAGTTGTGCTATTTTCGTTTCCTGTGAGGAGCAGAAGAACTATTGAGCTTCTGGTTTCCGAGCTTGGAGGTAAACCCTGTCGGGTAGCAGTGGTTGCGATCTTTCACCAGAGTATCTGTGTGACAACCGTCAATATTCGGTCAAGTCAAAGTCAACTAAAGTCAACAAGTCAAACAGGTCAACTCAATTTGCCCGTAGGTATTAGAGTTTACGTTATGTAATTTCTAAACAACTCTCTATTCTAATGAGAGATCATAAATCGAAAAGTGCGTACATCTAGATCTCCTTAACCTAAAACGGTGGTACGTGGAGAGCCAAACCGATAAAACAATGTTACATACTCATCGGGAGTATGCAAGATCCTTAAACAAGGCTTAACGGGGTTTTCGGACCTTGCATTGCGAAGCCGGACACTCAAAAAGGTCACCAATGAAACCTCCCTCAATCGTGGTCACTCCATCTCTTCTTATCAGAAATCTCTCCCAAATCTCTCTATGTATGTGAAATCTCTCCCAAATATCTCTTTGTATGTGAAATCTCTCCAAGTATGTCAAATCTCTCCCAAATCTCTCTGAGTATGTGAAATCTCTCCCAAATATCTCTCTGTATGAGAAATCTCTCCAAGAATGTCAAATCTCTCCCAAATCTCTATAAGTATGTGAAATCTCTCCCAAATATCTCTTTGTATGTGAAATCTCCCCAAGTATGTCAAATCTCTCCCAAATCTCTCTGAGTATGTGAAATCTCTCCCAAATATCTCTCTGTATGTGAAATCTCTCCAAGTATGTCAAAACTCTCCCAAATCTCTCTAAGAATATGAAACCTCTCCCAAATATCTCTTTGTATGTGAAATCTCTCCAAGTATGTCAAATCTCTCCCAAATCTCTCTGAGTATGTGAAATCTCTCCCAAATATCTCTCTGTATGTGAAATCTCTCCAAGTATGTCAAAACTCTCCCAAATCTCTCTAAGAATATGAAATCTCTCCCAAATATCTCTTTGTATGTGAAATCTCTCCCAAATATCTCTCTGTATGAGAAATCTCTCCAAGAATGTCAAATCTCTCCCAAATCTCTCTAAGTATGTGAAATCTCTCCCAAATATCTCTTTGTATGTGAAATCTCCCCAAGTATGTCAAATCTCTCCCAAATCTCTCTGAGTATGTGAAATCTCTCCCAAATCTCTCCCTGAATGAGAAATCTCTGTCAAATCTCTCCCAAATCTCTCTAAGTATGTGAAATCTCTCCCAAATCTCTCCCTGAATGAGAAATCTCTCCAAGAATGTCAAATCTCTCCCAAATCTCTCTAAGTATGTGAAATCTCTCCCAAATATCTCTTTGTATGTGAAATCTCCCCAAGTATGTCAAATCTCTCTGAGTATGTGGAATCTCTCTCAAATCTCTCTTGAAATCTCTCCCAAATCTCTATAATCACTCGGGGCATCCCGACCCTCGAATTTGGCGAAAACAGCCCAAAAACGGAAGTCCACGCGAAAAACGAACTTAAGGAACCGAAACCCCTCTCAGGAACCGAAACCCCTCTTAGGACCCGTAAGTCCTCTTAGGAACCGAAAGTCCCCTTAGGAACCGAACCTCCTGATGAAGAGGAACCGAACCGAAGGTACTGTTCACTACAGTTCATTCGGTTTCGACCATTTCCTCTTCTGATGACTAACCGAACCCTCCCTTCTGATGGCTTGCCGAACCTTCTCTTCTGAGGACCGAGGACCGAACCTTCCTTTCTGAGCTTCTGACCGAACCCTCGGCCTAGGACCCTTCGCTTCTCGCTCCTGGTTCGCATCTCGCATCCGGCTCAGCAACCACCATGACCGAACCTCGGCCTAGGACCGAGAGGCCTCGCTGGGAAGCCTTTTTCTCCCGGTTTTCGATTAAATTCGCGTTTTAAGCCCGTTTTTAATTGTTTTAGCACGGGATTTTCACCCAAAACTTTATTTTAACATATAAGGCCCCTAAAATATTAATTAATCACGTTTTTAAGGATAAAACCTTATCCAAAGGGGAGTAGGTGAAGTACAAAGATGGAGTGTTGACTTTCCTTTATTTTATGACACAAGCAACCTCCACCACCCACTCCATGTCACTATTCCCCATCAGCCCTTACCTATTCATTTCATTGTACTTTTCACACCTTTTTCCAACCCCACAATTGGTCAAAGGCTAGAAAAGCCTCCTCTCTCCTCCTCTCTCTCATTTTCTCTCTTTTCACCAAAAAGAGCAAACTCTTCTCTCTCATTTTCCCTCTCTAGAACTCGAGATTTGAGGGCTGATCTTGGGATTTTCCTCCACATTTGGTAAGAATAATCCCTTCTCTTTATGCTTATTTCACTTCTTTCCACTCGAATCATGGATATCTTACACAAACTCTCTCATAATTGTGTTAGATCTTCGAATCTTCAAGTGATTCTTCAAGTGTTCTTGGGTTGAACACTTCTCTTCTTCAACACTTACCTACTGAAATCACTTAAGGTGAGTTCATACCCCTATATTTTCATGTTTTCTCAAGTTTTTAGGGGGGGAATACAAGTTCAAACACCAAGAACATAACTAAATTTTTCTAACAGCTTTCATCAGAAAAGTTGGACTCCATTCACGGACTGTTTTGGGCAACTTAAACATTTTCGTTTGAAAAACTGTTTTAGGTGTAAGTAGTTCCAGTTCTTAGCTTTAAAATGACTACTTGCACATCTCCATGCGATTTTTCTACAATTTATGGTGATTTTTACAAAACTACCTATCATTTCAAACACCCATCCGGA
This sequence comes from Lactuca sativa, assembly GCF_002870075.4. Lineage (NCBI taxonomy): Eukaryota > Viridiplantae > Streptophyta > Magnoliopsida > Asterales > Asteraceae > Lactuca > Lactuca sativa. The sequence continues at coordinate 210,899,884 of NC_056624.2, forward strand.
CCAGTCTGTGATTATGAACTTTTTCACCCAAGTTGGAGGTCATTAAAAATCATGATAAAAATTATGAGTAAACTAGAAACATTCTGGGAACTCTCAGAATTTACAGATTTAGTTTTCAGCTTCGTATGATTTTTCTATGAATTTTCAAAAACAGTGTAGAAAGGTTGAAAATTTGTTAACAGCTTATAACTTTCATAACACTTTGTATTATGTTGAGCAAAGTGTATAACGATAAGTTCCAAATATTGAATGTGTTTCCATGTTAGTTTATCATCATAAACTGAAATATAGTCATTCATGATAAGATTGTTCATTCATTTAGAACACGTATATTAAGCTATAATGAGCATAGTTTATGGATTCATAGCATTAAAGCATTCATAAAAGAATTCTTATACATTACAAACGTTTTAGATAAACTATAATAGGTATAGTTTATGTATCATTTACTTCTCAAACTTATTTACCAAAGGTTTTCCGTTTAGTTCACGTAAATCTGTTAATGAATAAATTTGTGAGTCATTCCCTTCGGGTTACTTCCAAAGTAACAAAGTCAAAAAGTCCTGTAAATTGTAACCAAAGTCTCTTGTAGGGAGAACGTGATAGTTGTGTATAGATCTATATTGGGTTTGACAAACCCACACCAGAGCTGCTTGCAACAGCTAGACCGGCAGGTCTGTGGTGACAAGTGTCATTTAACGGCGACGCCTGAAGAACGTCGTATTACGAGGCCGTCTATGTCAAGTATGGTTATGATAGCTCACATGTGGTATTAACAATCATAAGATTTACGGGTTCTAACTTTAAATTAGCGAGTTATGTCTATTTAGCTCACTGAAATTACTTTAAGTATAGAAAAATACTTGTACGCCTTCATATCAAAAAGGGTTTTATGTCGATTTAAAATCACTTTTTACATCAACAATTACATACTTTATTGTATACTTTCGGTCTTGGTATTTAAGACTACACATCATTCATTACGGGATTTTTCTCACATCAGAAAGGGTTTTATGCCGATTTAAAATCACTTTTATATCTTTAAGTATGACAAATAGTTGTTCATTTTCGGTCCTGGTATTTAGGACTACATAACTTTTGTAAGGAAAATTGGATTTTTCTTGGTATCATACATCTCTTTACAAAGATCGATTTTCAAACTCTTACTGTCAAAAGCTTATGAACTCACCAACCTTTGTGTTGACACTTTTCAAAACTACTTGTATTCTCAGGAATTCAGTGAAACAGGAAATCAACCACGTTTTGAGGATGGGACGATAAATCGTCGAACAGTTCATTTTGTATCATAATGTAATTGATTTGAATCATGTAAACATATACTTTGGTGTAACTTTTTCAATTATATTTATGATGGTTGTATTTACTTTGAGCACTATTATACTCGTTGTTGTGATACTCTACATGAAGTCCTCCACCCCCGGACGTTTCCGCCATCCTTGGTTTGGGGGCGTGACAATCTGGGCAGTATGTCTGCCGCAAGGTGATATTATAGCATGATAGGGTCATCATTGGGAACTGAGATGGTCAAGGACAAGGATATACCCTATTTGAGTATAGTAATGCATATGTTGGCAGCAGTGTCGGTGATTAAGAGGAGTATTTTGGGGAGGTGGATCTCATTTCTATGATGGATATGTAGTGTGGGGGCGAGGTCTCTGCTATCATGATAATTCTCATGATGGGACATTGGTTGGGGAGTCAAAGATGAGGAGTGTGATAGTTCATTATTTTCAGACTGTGAGTCATGGATACAACAGGACATTTGAGATGTATGGTAGTGTATCAGTGTGAGATTTTGGATAACACATTGGGATGTTTTTTTTCGAGGATTTTATCTGGGATTCAGGATGTTTGGAGTTGCTTGGTCTTTATCGGGAAGATCACCGAGTGTTATGTGGTACTTTCCAAGAGTAAGTGGGATGTACCTAGTGAAGCAGCCTGTGGAATAGATTGTTGGTGTGCCAAATGGTGATAGTTAGAAGCCTAAGTAGGGGAGAACCGGGTATTTTATTGGGAGTATTAGAGATTTGTCCAAGAGCGGTTAGAGGACTGGATATAGTGACTTACAGTACGGAAGCATGAGACCAAGGTTATTGGTGGTCGAGGCGATGTGCAGAGCGAGATAATGCATGTGGTATGTGTTAAGGAAAGGATGAGTGTCTCCGCGAAAAGTGGTCGTCGGTCGAAGATCGTGTGGTCGCTCGTAAGGATATTTTTGACGGTTGAAGATCATCAATTCCAACAAACTCCAAGGTCAACACAAACCTTGGGTAAGAATTTCTTAGTTTTAATGTATCCCACTAGGAATACGCTAAAGATAATGGATCCATCACCTAAGAACGACCTGGTCAATGATTTTCACTTGTTTAGTGCTGAGTCTGGGCCCTTGCCCTCGCGATTGGCATACTGCCGCCGAGGTTGACTCCAAGACAAGAACCCCAGTTAACAGGAAGACAAAACAGTACCAGTTTCCTCCCATAGCGACAAGTGTAGTGCTTAGGGCGTTGCCCTCTCAATATTTTGCACCAATAGCAGATAACCACTAGTGGAACACGATCTTCCATTAGGAGGTACCCACGTCTTGTCAACTCAGAAGGGACAAAATGGTATTGTCAGGGCCCTGTCCCCATGATGATAGGTATAAATAGAACCCTTCTTCTCCAAGAGAAGGGATCACCTAAGGACGACCTAGACAAAAAGGTATTGTCAGAGATTTTTCATCTATTTACTGACTAGACCGTCAGAGCCACGTTCTAGAAACCCCTCCCGAACGACGACTGGAGTCTTTTCTTTCTAAGGTGTGATTCTTAGGTTTAACCTTGTCAAGACATATAGAAGTGGCGTTAAGTCTTAGCAAGAAATCACAACATCTGGATCCATCTAGGCGTGTACTTAGAGCTACACAACCCGTAAAATGACTCTAGATATTGAGAATGGAAGATAAAGGACCTGCGTCGCCGGAGGGTGGGGAACTCAACCCGATCAGAACTATGTTTTCCATCGAAGGCACTGGTTCATCTGCACCAAAGAGGAAAATACCCACTCAGACACCAGCGACGCAGGCAATCGGCTCTGCAGTGGAAGCCATAGCCAACCTATGGCATCCACCGTCCATTGTAGAAGAACACCTGGTCCCAACAAACAACATGATTCCATAAGTGATACCCACCCATAAACTACAAGTAGCCGACAGTAGAACTCAACCACTACCACGACGAACGGAAGCAAGTAACTGGTCTCCAAGCACAAGCATGCCTTCGTCTCAACAACAAATGGTGGGCAACCGGTTTTCTCCCATGGCGAAGATGTCACACATCACACTCTTCACGCAACAGCCGTTGTTCAACCTGTACCTCTATCATCTCCAAGGAGCACTCCCTCAAGCACCGCAATCACATGGCCATAACACCCAAACAACATCGACGCATGCGACAAACTCGCATATGCTGGAATAGCTGGAGTAAAAGTCACCATCCCAACAACATGCACATATAAGCACAACTCAACCATCATATGCTCCACAAATGGCTTGGTACAATCAAGGGTACAACTATGGATATGGCTAGGGATACAATAACCTGTACCACCCCCATCAACTCATGCAATACAGAGGTTTCCCGTTTATGGAAGGCCCCATATGAAGCGCAAGCTCCGCATTCTGTCCCGAGCTCTTGTAGTACAATATACTGCATTCATCAATGATCTCATATATACCCAGATAAGATGGAATGAAGGAACCACACAAACACTTAGATACCTATAAATGGAAAACGACATCGCTCTGAATGGACAAGATATTCATCATCACGTATTTCCCTATCACGTTAGCAAGGAACATGGGCAAATGGTTTAATGTGCTCTGTCCAAGAAGCATCTCAAGCTTTGAGCAGCTACGGTGCCTCTTTCTCAACAACTTTATACAACTTCAAAAAGGAAAAGGATATGCGAGCTCGATCATGGCATCTAAGTAGAAAAATGGTGAATCCATATGGGAGTACTACGACAGGTTCACCATCGCGACACTCAGTGTGCCAGGACATGAAGAATTCCTCATTACAGGCACTTTCGCCCAAGGACTCCTTCCCGACCCCATATTGACCAAAATGTAGGGAACAGTGCCAAAAACGAGAGACGAACTCAAATATTGGGTGGAGAAGTAACCGAGGAAGGAGAAGGGTGAAGATTGGAAGGAAACGAACCTTAGAGCGGTGGAAATTGCGTCTATGAAACAAAAGGAAGCAGGTGCTCGCCCTAGCCCCAATTATCAGGACTGCCATGAAGGAAACCAAGATAAACACAGCCGACACTCGAGGCACTCATCTCGAAGGTTCTGCTCGTTTAGCCGAGATGAGCCCCTTGGAAATAGAGCCGAAGCACATGCTGTTGAAAAGACAACAATAAAAATAGAAAAAGAAAAAGGGAAATATTGTGAGTACCATAAGAGTAAGACCCACGACACCAGTGAATTCACAATGTTGAAAAATAAAAGGTAGAACATAAACAATTGACTGGTAACCTTGCGAACATCACAAAAGATCTAAGATCTAAGTTTGATGCCGACTCCAAGGAGACTCAAGCTCGGAAGGACGCCGACAAGCGCTTGGTAAAGAAGGAAGAAATTTTTGCCATCACGAGGCTCCAGGAAAGGAGCAAGTCCCAAGAGGTAGACAACGACATCGAGGTATTACATAGAAGCACCCTTAACATCAACTTCTCTTTTATAGATCCCTGAATTCCCAGCTGGAACCCCAGGGACCCGCTTGTGATAACTGCCTACATATGTCAAACGAAATTCATCAAGTAGAATCGATAATGGTAGTAGCACTGACATTCTTTATGAGTATTGTTTCCGCGAGCTCCCAAATCTTTGTAAATACGGATTGAAACAATCAACTAGAGCCCCACTCGTCGGGTTCATAAGCCATCAGTTACGACCGATGGGCACCATAAACCTCCCTCTCACCTTAGTCAGTCACGATGGGAAGGAAAGAGGCACAAGGGTAATAGAATTCTTGATGGTAAGCCACCCGACCGACACAGACATGTTCCTCGGGCAACCAATGCTCTTCCAATTTCGGGCCATACCATCTACGTTCCATGGAACAATGAAATTTAGCACAAACACAGGATCAGCCATGATCATCACCTTCAACCCCAAAACACAACGCCACAAAGCTATTGCCACATTAGAAGCGACACACGTTCCAAAAAGATGAAGGGCAGATTGTTGTGGGAAGAAGCATTCAACCCCAGTGACCATCAGGCAAGATCATGAAGGCGGTGGAGAGAACGTCCTGCCCAGAGAAAATCTGGGGGGGGAGGGCATGATAGTAGCAACAAAGCTAAACCGAGAGCCATAAAGGTAGCAAGAAACCATGGCAGACGGCGATGGAAGTAGAACATTCAGCCAACCTCGAGTGAGAAAATGGTGTCATGCAATAACACGAAAGCTCCCTTCCCCTTCAAAACTAAAAAAAATGTATGAAAGCTCCAGAATACAGAACAAAGGTGGACACGCACGCAGATGGACCCTGAGGTTGTGGGAACTACAAGAAAGGAAACAACGGACACCAGAACAATGTTGCCCAACAACCAAATCAAAAAAGAAATTAACTCAGAACAAATTGTCGAGACCATGGGAACCTCCAATCGGTTCAAGCTATGCCCAGATCAACTTCTACATGAACTCTTACCAAGAAAACCCACAAGAAACAATGTGCAGGGAGACCTGAAAATCATGATAAAGAAAAAATAGAAGAACCAGAAAGAAGGTACCGGGGCACTAAAAGATTCGAGGACCATCCTAAGAAGGACAGCTCACCCAGAGATGACAAGCTCTCGCATGCGAATAAACACGACAATTCCCCGAGAAAACATGCTTGAGCGATATCAGGGTTACAAGAACTTAGACGCCATGGGACCGTCTCCTAGCAAAAATGCACCCTACAGCCAGTCAAGGGATACGGAAGCAACATCACAATTTAGGGTAAAAATCAGGTTGTCTCGACCACCGAACTTCGACACAACCACCTACAAAACACAACAACACCCGACCATGAGCAAGCCCAACAGCAAGGATGCCACGAGGGGGCATGCAAGAAGGATTGTAAGCACAAATTAAGAAGAATTCCATTCCCCAAGAGTTCAGGCTAGAGGGGATTCCACCGAAATTTAGCACGTATGCGACTCACACGACTGTTCCTAGAGCAAGGGAAAAGCCTAGACAAAGAAGATCTGAGGCAAGGGCAATGCAATCAAACTCCATGTGGATAATCACACCCCAGGAAGGTAGCCCAAGGGCCAGGATCTGGCTTATGCTACAAACATCCCTCCTATCTTCCTCAAGAAATGTATATGTTTCCAAAGAGAAAAACACCATTAATAAAGTAATGAAAGTTGCCCCTTTCTCTTTTTCTTCTTAAAAAAAGAAGAAGAAACTGCTAAAATGTTTTTACTTAAGTTTGACATCACCCATAAGAGGTTGTACATGTTTACCAAACGAAAATAAGGACTGGTCATCCATGTCATTTGAGCGAAACCGTTGTAAGAATGAAACCATAGGCTTCAAAGGCTCATAAACTTTCCCTAAAAACATACCAATAAATCCAAAAGAGCCACAACTCCTGACCATGACAAGTAGAGGCCTTAAAGGATCATAACCTTTCCCTAGAAATACACAATACCTGAGCCCCCAGACCCCGAGGTGACAATCTCAATCTGGCTTAGATGACTAGGGCTGGAGTGCAACCTTCCTTCATCTGGGACTTAGAGAAAAGTCCCAAAATGGTATTCATACTCAAAGTCCAGCCAAAGTCTTGATCCTAAAAAGGTCGACCTAGAACTTTAAAGAGAGGAAAGCGTCGAATTCCTCAAAGCGAGCCCCTAGGTTAAGGCCAAAACACATGCTTTGGGTCCCAAAATTTTTTCGAACAAATGGGAATCACAACCGAGATCCTTCCAGTGCAAAACCAAACAATCATAGCCAACCTTGAGGCCAACACTCACCTTTGGAATGAATCCAAACCTAGGATGGCCAACACGAACAACCCAAGACGACAAGAAAATATGCGACAAACCAAGAACAAACGTAGCATCCAAACATAAAGAAAATGAATTGTCTGCCGGACAAACTCCTGGTCTCAAAAAAGCCATGCAGGGCCCAACACAAGTTTAAAAATTATCCCAGAATATTGTCTCACAAACACCAAACAAGTTCAAATATTGTTCCAAACAACCTGAAGCAATGAAAAGATCACATACCAGGAGGAAGAGAGGAAGGATCAGTCCTAGAGGTGCTACCCTCAGGATGTTCTCCTTTGGTGCCTGAGTCACTACACAACTAGCGGAACTGACAATATTTCTAAATGATAACAAGGTCCTTTTGGGTTGCCCTCGTGACACAAATAAGGAATTTAGAAATAGGCATAAGGAGAAAATAAGTTTATTAATTTATTTTATTAATGAAAAACTTTTTTGGAGTTAATTGGAAATTAACTAATTCAAGGGTTGAATACTAATTACTTAAAAGATTGATTGATTTGAATATTTTGGAACCCTTAGGGACTAAGGGAAGAGTTCGAAATCTCCATCCCACATGGGATACAAAATTATTTTGAACTATATCTCCATCCCACATGGGATGAAAGATGAAACTAGGCAAGGGCTTTAAGGCTATAAATAGGGTGCATGGGGTCTCATTCCTCCTTGCACATTGGCTTGAAATTTTCTCCAACCTCTTCCTGTAACAGCCCAAAATTTTCAACAAATTTAAACCTTTCATAAGCGGCCCATTTACTAATAAAAGTGTTTACAAACTATTATTTCTAAAACGTTATTTAAAACCAGAGTCTCCCAAGATCCTATCCGTTATAAAACCAAGGATGTGTACGGTCAAACATTCGCCCTACCACTGTCCACTGAGGTACCTGAAATCATAAACGAAACTATAAGCATGAAGCTTAGTGAGTTCCCCCAAAATACCACCACACAAACAGATAACCTAGCAAACAACAACATGCATACAAAGCCTTCAGCCTGACTAGAACGCCCCACCGACCTACAATCCATCTGGTACACTCACAGAGCCTTCAGCCTGACTAGAATGCCCCACCGCCCTAGAGTCCATCTAGTATTTTCAAAAAAAACCTTCAACATGACCGGTATGCCTCATCAGGTGTTCAGCCTATTTGGAACGTTCTCTGGGCCTTCAGCCTGACTGGCACGCCCCGTAGGCCTGCGGTCTATTCGGGACACCCTAGATCTCTTGGCCTTCAGCACATAACATGACTGCCTCAAGCCAACTACACACAACATGTCAACATATATATATATATATATATATATATATATATATATATATATATATATATATATATATATCCAAAATACATATAAGCCCAGTAAACCATAACAAGATATCGATATAATAATTACCGGGTTTGTTGACTCCAACGTCTTGCATTTGGATCGACTCACGAACTGTCGGATATCACTCTGCAACATCTCATGATATCAGGCCTTTTTCATCTACTCATCCACCACGTACTGCAGAACGAGAAGGGCCCTATCCCTGAACATAGCGGTGATCTCCGTCACCGTCTCTGTCGTTTGTCGGAGATCCTAGAACTCCCTAGCAAGCTGCCACACCTCAATCACAGGTGCAAACTCGGCCCTAAATTTGGTCAAGAAGTCACTCCAAGTCATCGCATCAAGAGATGCATCATCTCCAATGGCATGTCTGACCTCCTCCCACCAGTCGCTTGCTCTATCCTTTAGAATACAGGAAGCAAGTCGGACCTTGTCCCCCTTCGGGACATCGGCTGATACGGAAGGCGTTGGCGACATCACCCAACCACCTACTGCTAGCAATGGGGTCTTGAGCCCAATGATAGTCGGGAGCTCCACAAGCTCTAAACTCCCTGTATATAAGCGTGCACGACCCTATCATGGCCGCCACCTCAGTATGGAATGCACTCAGTCTCTTATTCAAAAGCTCCAGGATGTCCTCCTTAATCGTACCGAAGATCAAATGAGTCTGGTCTAAAATGTTTCGTGTAACCTCAGATGAGATGAACTCTCTCGTCTGCTCATGGAGCTGCCCGACTCCAGAGCCCGAGCATGATCCCTCATCGACACCTGAATTGCCGACTGGCCTAGTGCGTAGTGTCACCATACTGAAAATACACCATAACAAACATCAGTATACACATAATATCTCTAGGGATCACACATACTACAAGTTTCCTGGGCCATTATTAAGTTCCGGTTTTCGATAAAATTCGCTGTAAGTGTGCCACGCTTACGCAATTTTTAATATAGTTTTCAAATAATTATAGTAATGTTATTAGGTCCTTAAAATAATTATTTGGGCCATTATTATGAGTTATATTGAGTGTTATTAACGCTAAATAATAGTCAAACTAATTAATTTGTCGCGGTTATCGTTAGACTAAACCCTAGTGGTATTGGTACTAGGTTTTATCGAAGGAAAATCATTTTGAGAGTATCGAAGCGTTGTCCGAGTGCTGAGTCATCACCTTTCAGGTGAGTGCATGGTCCCCTTCAACTTACACATAGATATGAAGTATTTACTACGTGCTATGTGTGCATATTGTCTGTTTACTTACTGTCTATGCTCGGTGAACGATTTTATACATGTTTTAAATGATTTAAACTGTATATATATTTTATATCTACGAAAATATTGGGGTAAGACATGGGTAGATGTAATAGATGAAATATGAGTTGGATGATGAGTTGAGAGGTAAAATAGACCGTTAGGTGAGGGTGAGAGGTGGACGATGTGAGAAGCCTTATTCCCAAATGATGGCCCCGTCATTCAGCAGAGTAAGGATAACAACCACAAAATAGTCTAGACAGTCCAGTGGAACACTAGCAGGCTCGCAACTTATAGGTGTTGTGAACGACGTGTTAACTGGTGTACTCTAAAAACCCATTGATATGTATTGCGAGTGGACTCTCGAAAACGATACTGTCAATAAAACCCGGCAGAAGCGGCTAATAGAGAACCTCATAACCCCGGCAGATGCGCCTAAAGGACTATTTCGGCAGATACGCCCCATAGAGAATCTCATGATTTTGGTAGTTGCGCCCTATTGACAGAACTAGCATATTGTGCTTGACAGATGTGTCATTTACAACGATGGAGTTCATACCTATTCCTTAAGATACTCCTTAGGAATGAATGAACAAGAAATAGCTGATTCTTAGGGTAGATCCTTAAGAATAAAGAAGATAATGGGGATGGGTAATTGGGTTAACTGTTTGATGATTAAACATAATAATTATATTATTGTGGGTTGAAAACCCTATTTACTCACCAGGTTTCCCAACCTGACCCACTCAGTTTATTTATATCACAGGTGACGATATGAAGTGACATTACACTGAGAGATTTAAAGAGATGTAGATCACTAGTGTAAATAATTGTAAGTTCTATTTATGCTTATGTTTCTATATTAACGATGACATCCCAAACGTTTTAAAATGAAATAAATTCGTTTCTTTGAAAATGTTTTAATAATGTATTTATCATGTTTTTCTGGGAATAAATTCCGCAACATTTTTATTAAAAGAAGTACTCTGATTTTTATAAAGCATAAACAAAATCGGTCTTTTCTGGCCGTGAAAATGGGGATGTCACAGTTGGTATCAGAGCATTAGTTTAAGCGAACTAGGAATATGGATTTATTTCTAGACTTAAACTTAGAATGCTAAGCGATGATTGTGAGGTGTGAGCACTAGATTATTTTAGGAATTGTGCCTAAAATGCTTTTATGTGCTAAATGCTTGTGCCTGATATGTTGTTATTTGTTCGGATATATGGTCTGTTGCCGACCGGATCTGGAAACATTATGTGTTTAGGATTCTAAGCGTTTAACTACGATATTAGAACTAGCATATAAACTTTTCGGAGTGATAAGGATGATTTAAACGTCAATCCTAAGTAAAGGTCTAGATTCACCTTATTTGGTGTATAGATAAAGATGGCAAGAACCCGTAGCGGAAACGTGAATGCAAATGGGAACCGAAACCAACCCCCTGTGAGTGAGCAAATACCGGCTGTGGTAGCCGCTGCTGAGCCAATAACAATGGCCGGAGTGCAAGCAATGATCCAGGCGATGTTGGATCGTCAAATGGAGGAAACCAGAAGTTTGCTCCAGCAAAATCGAGAGGAAGCGACCATTCAGATCGAACAGTCCGAGTTGAACGAAGGGCAGACTAAGGAAGGAAACTACAGTGGGACTGTTGGTCAAGTAAACCCACCAATAGTTCGACAAAACAACCAAGATGACGAAGTCGAGAGGAATGGATGCAACTACAAGGATTTTCTGACTTGCAAGCCATCGACTTTCACTAGAAAGGAGGATCCGATCGGGGTCATGGATTGGATCTTGGAGATGGAATTAGCTTTCATGACGTGCGGTTGCAAGGGAAAACAACAGACCAAATGTGTAGTGCGTCAGTTTCGAGGAGGCACTGTACGTTGGTGGAATACCTTGGGGAAGACTCTGAGCGCCAATGAGCCCCTGCAACTAACATGGGCAGAATTTCTGGTGCAATTCAAACGTAGGTACTGCTCAGCTCAAAATCTGCTCGAGCTAGAAAACCAATTCCTTACCTTGAAGAAAGGAAGCATGTCTGTTGATGAATACACCAACAACTTCACAGAGAAGATGGAGTTCGCCTTACGTCTTGTTCCAGATGAGTTGACGAAAATTGACAAGTATGCAAAAGGACTCCCATGGGAGTACGCGGTGCCAGTGTGTTAGGCACCTACTTTGGAGGCAGCTATTTGGGCTGCTAAGTCGGTTGAGGAGATGATCAAGGGAAGAGCCGCCAACAAGACCGAGGTTGGCGAAAAGAGGAAGTTTGAGGGGTCTGCGAAGCTCGATGAGAGAAGCAAGTCCAGTACAAGGAAGTTTAGAGAAGGAGGGAGTGAAGAAAGATGGTGCGAGAAGTGCAAAAAGAAACACTCTGGAAAATGCGGTGATGAGGTGACTTGTTTCAAGTGTGGGAAGCATGGGCATTATGCCAACGAGTGTAAATTCAACAAAAGGGTGTGTTACAAATGTAACGAGTAAGGGCGCTTCAAGCAAGATTGCCCAAAGAGAGAAGGGGCTACAAAGCCAAGTGTGCCGCCAAAACCAAAGGCAAGAGCATTTCAAATGATCCTTGACGAAGCAGCTAATGATGCAAGGAATCAGGAGTAAGGATGGATATATAGAGATTGAGTTATGAAGAAGCCATATAGATAGTGTCATATGATGTAGCCTATTAAAGGCGTAATCTAGGGTGAACTTGAACACCCATGTAATCGTTTCAAGTAATAAAATAAAAACCTTTGTTTTGATATTTGATGTGTTAAGTTGTTATGTGATGGTGACTTGGGAAACTCCGGGACAATACTTGGGACGAGTATGAGTAGGTGTGAATGGTAGTAGAGGCCTATACTACCGGAAGCACATGACTCACACTTGGATCAGGGAAAGTCACAAGGTTACCAAGAAGAGAGTAATTGATTTCATTTTATTCAAGAATGTCGTTACCATTGTTTCGGTAATGACTAAGAAGATTGTTGCTATCCCGACCCTAGTGGTCATATCACATTGAGTCCGAGTACGATAAGTAGGTTACGTGGTTCAAAGAACCAAGTTTGATGTAGTGTCCGACTTAAACCAAACGATTGAAATCGAAGCGATCAATAGAAGTATCGCGATCGTTGTTAAAGAAGTTGGTGGCTAGAAATGCTACATGTTAAAATGTGATTATCTCACATTAAACCCTGAAGGAAGGCATATTCCTTTCCGGAATTTGACTCTAAGAGACCTAAGTCTAAGCGTTGCAACATACGATGATAGGTCAGTAGAATATGACACATCGATCCATAGTAGTAATAAAAGAACTTATCTCAAGTTCATATCCAGTGAGGATCGAGGTTGTGACTTGAAGGTCATAATTTGGAGTCTAGCCTGAGGTAGAGAGCAGGTGCACGATCGAGTACTGCTTACAGTCAATGAGTCTAAAAGATAGACTTGAAGGAATACAGAAGTTATAATTATTACCTAGGATGAAGAGATGACGCATGGAGTCATTATACGAGCCCTATTTCGTTGATGATTACGGGATGTAATCATCCTAAGTGGGAGATAATTGTAACGCCCGCAGATCCCGGCTAGTCAATTTAGAGGCAATAGGGGTCGAAAACGACTTTTCGACAAAAAGATTATTTAGAATAAATAATCTTAACCAAGTTTTAGAATATGTCACAAGGTTTCTGTACATATAAAGAACGCCGAAATCCAAGTTATAACGAAGAAGTTATGACCCGTTGAAGTTTCGCATCGGAACCTGCACGGCACCGGGAAGCGTAAATAGTGAATTTATGATAGAGCGAGATTTAGCCTTAGCGCTCTAAACAAAAGTCGTAGAGTATGTTAAACTAAGAACATCGATAAAAAGAACGCCCAAATCTAATTTCGTATGAAGAAGTTATGATTTTTCGAAGTTTTGGATTAGCTGTGTACAGCCCGAAATTCGAATGTTAGATCGAGCGGTTTTTAGCCGACACGACCTAAACGTGAACCGAAGATCTCGTTAATAGTAGTGTAACGAGAGAAAGATGGGCGAAAATAGACGTCGGACGAAGAAGTTATGAGGATTTAACGGACCAATCCTGTCCCGGCCTATTAATAATATAAAATTTAAAATCGAGTCAAAATTACCCAACGAAGTTTAAACGAAAGTTGTAGAGTACGTTCCTACCTTCACGTAGATATAAAGAACGTCGAAAACGGAGGTCGTACGCGAAAGTTACGAATTTTTAAAGTTTATGATCAAATTTGCGAAGGCTGATAAGGACTAGATGACATGGCGCGTTGTGAGCCGTCCATCGCTGATCAGTGAACACTTTGGATTTGGACACGCCTCGCTTCGCTACGCCCAGCGTCCAAGGCCAAGTACGCGCAGCGTACTCTGGTTCTTATCCATCCGACGAGTGCAAGCCACGTGCGAGACAACTGGAGCTCCTATCCGAAGTTACGCCCCGCGTAGCCAAGGATTACGCCCAGCGTAGTCCGAGGCCTCGCAGGGTATAAAAAGGGGCGAGGGTCTCTGCATTTTTCACACAATTGTCACTTCTCTCTCTAAGTGTTATAAACCCCCCTAAGCCCTAGTTAAACCCCTTAGCTCCCGAGGGAAGCCCCGAGGCTTCCGGAGTCCCGAGAAAAAGAGCCTTTCGGTTTCGAAACGCTGCTCCAATTAAGTTCCGGTTTTCGATAAAATTCGCTGTAAGTGTGCTACGCTTACACAATTTTTAATATAGTTTTCAAATAATTATAGGAATGCTATTAGGTCCTTAAAATAATTATTTGAGCCATTATTATGAGTTATATTGAGTGTTATTAACGCTAAATAATAGTCAAACTAATTAATTTGTCGCGGTTATCGTTAGACTAAACCCTAGTGGTATTGGTACTAGGTTTTATCGAAGGAAAATCATTTTGAGAGTATCGAAGCGCGGTCCGAGTGCTGAGTCATCACCTTTCAGGTGAGTGCATGGTCCCCTTCAACTTACACATAGATATGAAGTATTTACTACGTGCTATGTGTGCATATTGTCTGTTTACTTGCTGTCTATGCTCGGTGAACGATTTTATACATGTTTTAAATGATTTAAACTGTATATATATTTTATATCTACAAAAATGTTGGGGTAAGACATGGGTAGATGTAATAGATGAAATATGAGTTGGATGATGAGTTGAGAGGTAAAATAGACCGTGAGGTGAGGGTGAGAGGTGGACGATGTGAGAAGCCTTTTTCCCAAATGATGGCCCCGTCATTCAGCAGAGTATGGATGTTAACCACGAACTAGTCTAGACAGTCCAGTGGAACACTAGCAGGCTCGCAACCTGTAGGTGTTGTGAACGACGTGTTCACTAGTGTACTCTAAAAACCCATTGATATGTATTGCGAGTGGACTCTCGAAAACGATACTGTCAATAAAACCTGGCAGAAGCGCCTAAAGGACTCTACCGGTAGAAGCGCCTAATAGAGAACCTCATAACCCCGACAGATGCGCCTAAAGGACTATTTCGGCAGATGCGCCCCATAGAGAATGTCACAATTTTGGTAGTTGCGCCCTAGTGACAGAACTAGCAGATTGTGCTTGACAGATGTGTCATTTACAACGATGGAATTCATACCTATTCCTTAGGATACTCCTTAGGAATGAATGAACAAGAAATAGCTGATTCTTAGGGTAGATCCTTAAGAATAAAGAAGATAATGGGGATGAGTAATTGGGTTAACTGTTTGATTAAACATAATAATTATATTATTGTGGGTTGAAAACCCTATGTACTCACCAGGTTTCCCAACCTGACCCACTCAGTTTATTTATATCACAGGTGACGATATGAAGTGGCATTACACTGAGAGATTTAAAGAGATGTAGATCACTAGTGTAAATAATTATAAGTTCTGTTTATGCTTATGTTTTTATATTAACGATGACATCCCAAACGTTTTAAAATGAAATAAATACATTTCTTCGAAAATGTTTTAATAACGTATTTATCATGTTTTTCTGGGAACAAATTCCGCAACATTTTTATTAAAAGAAGTACTCTGATTTTTATAAAGCATAAACAAAATTGGTCTTTTCTGGCCGTGAAAATGGGGATGTCACATAGCATGCAGTTCATAAAGCTGATATACATATAACAGGCACATAAGGCATCCTTTATAGATCCTTAGCCCAAATCTAACAAACGGTTCTCATAAACATATCATAACATAAACTTGTATGGGTAATTTGGAAGTACTTACTTGAGCTGACTGATTGTATGCACCACACCCTTTTTCTATTTCCAAAGTTCTTTTCTCTTTTCAAATTCCTTTTATAAAATTGGTTTTCTTTTGAAAATTTCCATACGAAGTCCTCAGTTTGAGTTCAGACACAACCGAGAGTGTGCCCGAATCCCTCAAACCGAGGCTCTAATACCAAATTGTAACATCCCAAAAATACGGTCCATAAATTTTGTTTTTAACTTATAAATAAAAACCATAGTAATCAAAATCATCTCATAAAAACATAAATGATAGTATCTCAAAACATCATATCAAAGCACTATATCAAAATCACATGTATAAATATTAGAGTAAATTACCCCAGGCTAAACGTTATGGTGTGTGCCATGCACTCATCCCAAGCTCTTCCCCTTACTAGCAGAAGTACCTGAAACCAAAACTAAAAATTGTTAACACGAATCTTAGTGAGTCTCTCCAAACTACCACATACTATACATATAATCAAGCTACTAAGAGATACGGGCCCCACCCACACTCCACTAACTAGGAGATATGGTCCCCACCCACACTATGCTGGCTACGAGATACGGGCATCCAACCTTCTTGCTTCTAATATACATTGAAAATGCCCTTTTAAGGGTAAAGTTTCCAACTTTACCCATTAATACCCTCCTTTGACGGGTTTAGCTCAAACCCTAACTCTTTAGGATTTAGATCTTGGTCAACAAGTCATCCTTACACCAAACTATAGCATGCAAACAGAGATGTAGGCCTTAAACATTTCATGAACACACAAAGCTTCCACCTTTCACTCCATGCATGGCCTTTTGGAGCTTAAAAGGCCAAAAATAACATCCTAAGGCTTGCATGGGGCTTCAATGGCCATAAGGTTTGCACCTTTTTGCCATAAAAGCCCTTAATGATGATTCTATATCTGATGGTTCACTCACTTGGGACGTCCATAACCCAAAGATCAATCTTCTTGGACCAAAAACTCAATACAAAGATGATAAAGAGATTTAAGAAGCTACTAAGCAAGTTTGAGACTTGTTTATCAGAAAATGATGAGGAAGATACGAAGTTGTTGGATCTAGTATCTCCTTCTTGAGTCATCAAGCTTCCCCTTCCTTCACAAGCTTCAAAACACACAAGGTTTCACTCAAAAATGGCTCACAAGCTCACAATGGATTTAGGGTTTCTGAATCTAGGGTTTGGGACTTGGAGTTTGGAAATGAGGCTAGCAAATGGGGATTAGGATGCTTAAATAGGGTGCAAACCCTGAAATTAGGGTTTCATCCTGGAAGCGCTACTCGTCGAGTAGGTAACTTAAAATCCCGTGTCCATTCTGGTTTCTACTCGACGAGTCTGGGGCTCCCAACTCGTTGAGTTTCTTTACAAAAGTGAATAAATTATAATTAAATGCGTATCAAAAACCAAGCGTTACACAAGAAGTGTCATTATAAAGGAATATTTATGATAAGTATTGGTCAAAGTTTAGATAATATGTTATTATTTTCATTGTGGGACAATATTATGACTATTAATCATATGAAATATTAGATATATGAAATATTAGATAATGGTATAAGAATATTAATATGTATACTTGGAAAAGAATATTAATTAATTTTTATAATTGGAAGATATAATAATCAAGATTAAATGATATCAATAAAGGAGGAAAAGAAATACACAAATGGTCCTTGTGGTTTGTTGAAAAAACCAATAAAAGTCATTTTGAGGAATTTCTAACATGATTGGACCTTTTCAAGGCATACAATAGATCCCTTTTTTTATAACCATAAAGATCCATTGTGTGCTTTTTAAACCAAAAAAGTACCAACCATGTTAATCAAAAGGACCCATCATGAGCATTTTAAATCTAAAAATGAACAACCATGTTAAAAATTCCTCAAAAGGACTTGTAATGATATTTTCTACCAACGATAAGGACCATTGATGTAACTTTATCTTAAAATAGTGTCATTAAAATGACAATGCTAAGATTTTGTTTGGTAGGAGGAAATAGGATTAACAAATAATATAATAGACAATGGAATGGAATGAGCAAGCAAATGAAACTGATCATTACATTCTATTGTTATATTTGGTTGGCTCTGAAGAATAGAATTAGTCATTCAAACATGCTTTTTTTTATAATAAATATAAATAGAAGTAGTGTAAAATTGATAAATTAAGAATAGCTGTGTTATTATGTAAAAATAAACTCTAAATAAACAATGATACATTGTTAAATAAACTGTATATAAAGATATTTTATTTGTTTCAAAATATATGTTATATACTTTGCAAGTAGTTTTAAAAAAATTATTTATGATTTAAAATTTTATTAAATAAGAAGGAACCAGTTGCAATGATATCTTAAATTATAGTTATAAATAAAAATATATGATTTTGTTATTAAAAAGTAATAGATAT
This sequence comes from Lactuca sativa, assembly GCF_002870075.4. Taxonomy (NCBI): domain Eukaryota; kingdom Viridiplantae; phylum Streptophyta; class Magnoliopsida; order Asterales; family Asteraceae; genus Lactuca; species Lactuca sativa. Next base: position 210,918,178 of record NC_056624.2, read on the forward strand.
ATTTTATTGTGACATCTCCAATTTCTCGGCCAGAAAAGACCGATTTGTTTATGCTTTGTTTTTAAAATCAGAGTAATCTTTTAAAGAAAACAGTTGCGGAATTTGTTCCCAAAACAAAATATGATAAAAATTATCAAAGCATTTCTTTTAAAGAAATGTATTTTCAATATATAACAAAATCTCAGGATGTCATGTTCCGATACAGACACATAAGCATAAACAGAACTTACATTATTTACACTAAAGAGATTACATCTCCTTTAATCTCTCCGTGAAATATATCTTCGTATCGATACCTGTGATACAAAGAAAACTGAGTGGGTCAGGCTTGGGAGCCTGATGAGCATATAGGGTTTTCAACCCACAATAATATAATTATTATCTTCAACCATCAAACAATCAACCCAATTACCCATCCCCATTATCTTCTTTATTTCTTAGGATTTTACCCTAAGAATTCAACTACCCGTCATTCATTCATTCCTAAGGATTGACCTAAGGAATTAGCTCCAAATCTATTGCTACATAAGGCGCATCTACCAACATCATCCTTTAAGCGCCTCTGCCAGGATTACGTCATACACTATGAGGCGCGACTGCCAGGTTTATGACTTTCTCTTTTAGGCGCATCTGCCGACATTATCTTATAAGCGCATCTGCCAAGATTACCCTATAAGCGCATATGCTATTATTATGACAATCTCTATTTGGCGCATCTGCCAAGATCACGACATTCACTACTTGATGCATCTACCGATATTATTCTCAAGTGCATCTGCTAGTTTTATGACATTCTTTAATTGGTGCATCTACCAATTTCATTCTTAATCATCTTTCATACCTCATCATTTTATCACATACCAACTATCTCATCTACCCATGTTCTACCCAACATATTTATAGATATAAAATACATATACAGTTTAACTCATTTAAAAACTATATAAAACATTCATTCCATACTCATCTCAAATAAACAACAATATATAAACACATAACATGTATTTTATAACAAATACTTCATATTTATGTGTTAGAAGAAAGTAACCACACACTCTCCCAAACATATACTTAATACATTTAAACAATACTTGTATTATACCCGTGTTTATGAAAGGGACTATACATCCACACATATAAACAACTTTATATTATACACATAACACGTATTTTATAGAAAATAATTAATATTTATGTGTTAGGAGAAAGTAACTACACACTCACCCAAACATATACTTAATACATTCAAACAATACTTGTATTATACCCATGTTTATGAAAGGGACTATACACCCACACATATAAACAACTTTATATTATACACATAGCACGTATTTCATAGAAAAAACTTAATATTTATGCGTTAGAAGAAAGTAACTACACATTCACTTGATTATAAGATGATCGGACGGCACTAAGGCTTGTAAAAGTAGTATTCTTCGGCAGATCTGGAAGATCTTTACAAAAACCGGACTCCTCGCGGGCAGAGCATCGACTCGGGAATCGCACTTCTCGGGATCTTCGGGGCCTCGGGACTTGCTTCGGGGCTCGGGAATGATACCAGGGCTTCGGGATAATTCTTGCACGAAAAACGATGCAAAAACGCGAGAAAAAGGGAAGAAATGAGCAAACTACTCGGCTGCCCTCGACACCCTTTTATAGGGGCTGGAAGGTCGATTTATGCAAGGCGTAAATCCTAGTTACGCGGGGCATAACCTGGATAGGATCGCTGACTCCCCCCCACCCCCCCCCCCCCCCCCCTTCGGATAATATCAGCCAATATATATATAAATAAAATATCGAAAATATTTAATAAACTTTAAAAATTCATATCTTCCTCATACGAACTCCGTTTTCAACGTTCTTTCTATCCACGCGTAGGTGAGACTACGATCTACAACTTTCGTTTAGACTCCGTCGGCTAATTTTGACTTTATTTTTATTATTTATTTTTAGTAGGCCGGGACAGGAAAACTCCGTTATAAAATCATAACTTCTTCATCCGACGTCTGTTTTCGCCTATCTTTTTATCGTTTTACTACAATTAATGAGATCTTCAGTTCTCATTTAGATTATTTCGGATAAAAACCACTCGGTCTCAAATCGAGCATTCGGGCTGCATACCGCTAAGTCGAAACTTCGAAAAATCATAACTTCTTCATACGAAGTCAGATTTGGGCGTTCTTTTTATGCACGCTCATGGTTTAATGTATTCTACGACTTTCATTTAGATTGCTAAGGCTAAATATCACTCTAACGTAAATTCACTTTTTACGTCGCGCTGTGTCGTGCCGGTTCTGTCGCGAAACTTTGACAGGTCATAACTTTTTCGTTATAACTCGGATTTCGGCATTCTTTATATGCACGAAAACCTTGTAACATATACTATAACTTAGTTAAGATTATTCATTGTAAATAATCTTTCATCAAAAATTCATTTTTGACGTTTAATGTCTCTAAATCGACTAGCCCTGATCTACGGGCGTTACATTTATTGAAGTTTTGAAAACTTTAAAAAGATTAATATTATTGAAAACAATAGGAATAAAAACAAGTTATAATATATATATATATATATATATATATATATATATATATATATATATATATATATATATATATATATATATATATATATATATATATACACGGGAAAGGCGAATATATGTTACAGCTCCACCTAAATTTAGGTACTAATATTCATGAAAATACGTCATTTTACTATATAAAGATTGCGGTTAGGGATTCACAATTAACACTTGAAGATGTGGATTCAAGATCGACAGAATAGTTTTGATAACGTTACAAGAATATTGATTATCTTCGACCTTCGTTACAGTGAAAAAAAGTAATGTTCACTAGGGTGAAGTAATAAACGATAATGGATGAAAGAAAATAAGGATGGTAAAACGATAATGGAGGAAATAAATGTTATCGATGATGATATATTTAGCCAGTAAAAACCAAACAAGGTATCTACCCTAATAAATGAAAATTACTTTGCCACATGTCATTCTCTCATAAAATTAGCCACATGTCATTTTGTCATAATTTGAGATATGTTTATTTTCCACTTGTCATTACTTTAATTTTCATTTTCAATATATCATTAATTTAGTTTCCATAAATTAAACCTACATAATGACTATTAATTTCAAATTTTAAATTTCAAATTCAATTTCAAATAAATTTACAGTTTAAACCTTTATGTTTAATATTTTGTTATAATTAACCCATTTACTACACACTAAACACATAATTTTAATTTATTTATTTTTTGCATGTTTTTTTCTGATAATTTTCACTTATTTCAATTTCAAATTCAAATAAATTTTTTATTTAATCGTTCGTACTTCACATTTTGTTTTAATCAACCCGTATAATATACGGGTCTCACAACTAGTATTTACTAAGTTAAAACGACATATTTTAGAATTTTAGTATCTAAGCTTAGGTGGGGCTGTAATGTATATTCCATATCCCATATATATATATATATATATATATATATATATATATATATATATATATATATATATATATATATATATATATATATATATGTAATTTAATTCCCAAAGGAATGGAAAAAACCACATTTTCCCCATAGAATGAAAATCGGTCCATGAGAAGGGATAACATTCTATGAAGAATGCTTCATTCTGTTCCTTACGGAAACTAAAACAAGACTTTTTTCATTCCACTATAATGCCTCATTCTATTACCTCTTTAACTACCACATACCAAACGTTACCTAAGGATATTGATTTGAGTGAAAGTAAGATGCTAGAATTAATATTCTTGAACTATTTTGATATTAATGTATATATTTGGATATTAGAAATGGTTTTGAAGTTGATGTTGTATAAGATAAATGTTGAGGTTAACATCGATTTAACATCATAAGGTGAGTGTATATTGATTTTTATCAATTTGGGGATACATATTACAAATGATTAAACCTACATACACTCTTTTCTATTAATAAAATTACACAAGTATGTTTCAAAAGCTTCCTTTTAAAATGTATGTTCTAATGAAAGTTTTTTATATACAAGTATTGTTACCATATGTTTCAAAACAATTTTTTGAATGATATTTGAATTGAAAGTAATGGGTGATGGTGGTGTGCTCATGCATACATGCTTAAATGTGGATTGCATAATACATGGCAATGGTCTAGAAAAATAGCACAACCACTAGATTGCTAGCTCCCTTCGTAAAGTAGTTTTCTCCATTCTCCATTTGGGAAAGGCATGTTAGAATATCTAAGTAGGTATGATCCATTAGGATGTTGATCTAGTTAGGTAAGACACATTATGCATATGTTATATGATTAATCCTGAGTGGGTAACGCATATCATATATGATTCATTTTCCTAACGAGTTTATTTTTTCTTTTTACTGTGAGTAAGGGAACTAGAGTGATTTGGTAGGGACTTTTTCTTAAAGTATTTGTGCCTGGATCATGCATTGCATTATATTGCATAACTACATGAAAAATGATTTTTTTTCACTAAAGCAGATTAAGTTTAAAAGGTTTTTAAACCAATGACATAGTAAATGATTTGAAATAGAAGTGTTGTTGTGTGAAAACATATGTATCTCATGAGATATTTTTGTTTTAAATAATTTATCTTTGTGACATGTATTCCAAGTCCAATGATGAAGATATAGATAGTCTTTGGATTTTGTAATAGCAAGAAGATGATACTTAAGGATTAGTACGAGAGAACTGCTTAAATCTTACTTGATCTTTAGGTACTTTTATGCAGTCTTGATGGCTTGTAGATTGGTTTTTGAAAACCTTTGTTTGAATAAGTTTTCACTTTTGTATGTATGTGAGCCAAAATTCTACATTGAATTTGACATTATTGTAACTACTATCATATTTTTATACTGATTTCTATGGTAAGACGCATGGTGTAATGTACTTACATGCAGCGTAGTAGTGTATGTAACTTAACTAAGGAGAAGCTCAAGATTCCATCCAATCACATATCAAGGAACTGATGGTTGTGAACATTAAGAACCCTAACGGTAACCTATTATAATCGATATATATATATATATATATATATATATATATATATATATATATATATATATATATATATATATATAGGATTAGGGTTACATACATTTTTATTATTACAGAAAATAATCACACCAATATCCTTCTTGAAAACCTTGGAAAACAAGCACCAAAAGTTTAATGTCTCTAATGATTTATACCCAAAACCCTAGAAACCCTAGAATGACGAGGAAAGAGAGGGGGGGGGGGGGAGAGAAGGAAATTTCTTTCCTAAGCCTTATGATAAAGGTATTAACGAAATTTGTTGGTCTTGAGCTCCTATTTATAGTTTAGGTTATTTGCACGCAAAACAAGATTTAAATTAATTAAATAATAGATTTTATGTCAATTAAAATCATCTCCCTATCTATATCCAGGAGGCTTCGAGAAACCCTAAAAGAGCCTTTAAAACGTCCACTCTTGGATGGTTGTAGAATTGTCTTCTTTTGTTCAATTATTGAACAATTGCAATTCACCCTTACACCTTTAATTAACTCTAATTAATCTGAAATTAATTCCTGATTAACTCTGATTAATAATTAATTAATTCTAATTGATTTCTTATTAATTTATTAACCATATAAATTAACAAATCAATAATTTAACTATTGATATCATGTTAATTTATTAATAATATAACAACTTAACAGATCAATTATCTATTTCCAATAAATATATTAATCACATAATATATTAACAAATCATTTCTTTATCTATCTATCTATCTATCTCTCTCTCTCTCTCTCTCTCTCTCTCTCTCTCTCTCTCTCCTAATATCATTTCTAGTTATGATGGCAACCCACAAGGACTTTGTTTTTATTTTCAAGTTTATATTAATTTAGTTATGAGCTTAGACACCTTAATCCAACAGGAACTACATGGGTTATAGAAAAAATGTTTTTATTTTGTAATAAAATATGTTGTCTCATGTCCATTCTAGGTTTAACACAATGATAACTGATTTGTAGAAGGTGAGGATGTATAAACGTGATTATTATATCATACATAGATTCATGGATTCACTTCCGATCCACTAGGAAGATATTATTATTATTATTGGTCTTAAGAACAGTGAAAGATTAATCTAAATGCATAAGAATTTGAAGGATCAAAGGAATTCCTCTATGAAAGAAATGAAGGAAATGCCTAAATGTGTTTCGATTGACTTAATGTTTAGATGTGCATCTGTTAGTGACAAATGCATCATTACTCTACATGACACTAAAGACAACAACTATGAGCTTGGGAGAGTGGCATATGTTGATGCAAAAGTGTTTGAGAAGCTAGAGCAAGAAATTACCATGTTTGTCGAAAGGTTAAGAGGATTGAAGGTCATATGTAACCAGTGTCGTAAAAATCGGCCTAGGCGGTCCCCTAGGTGATAGACAACCTCTTAATTAATGTCTAAGATTAATGTTAGTCGTTTGAGTTAGGTGGAGTTGATCGTAGGTGCCCCTAGGCAGTCATGGGCGGTCCTAGGCGGTCTAAACCGGTAAAAAAAAGCAGACAGTCAAAATTGTTTTTTTTTTTTTTTAAATCTCCAATTAGTCAAATTTATGATATTAGGTGACTAAATTATAATGATTGATGAATAAAACTATTAAAAATATCCTCGATTAGTCTAAAGATAAACATATACGATGATTCAAATATTTAGACGACTGAATATGCCAAAGTTTTATGGTTATTTACTTGTTTTGTTAGGATAAAAGTAATATTTAATTTTAAAAAAAATAAATTATGTCCCAATCAAGGGTCTCTGTCTAGGCGCCAATTAATCTCCGCCTAGACTGATTACTCCCATAACCCTAGTCTACCATCCGACCACCGTCTAGCGAATTTTACAACATTTTATGTAAGTTTAGAAATAAGTGATCCGTACATAACAGTTTTTTTTCGTACACAATAATTTATGTTTTATACGTTTATATAATGAAAAATTTTAAAATATAAATTATTATGTATAAAGAAAAATTATTATGTATTAATCAGCTCTCCGTTAATTTAAAAATAATGTTTATAAGAAAATTTGAGCATAATTCATCAAAAACTTATTAAGATAAATCTAAATTCAAGCTTGACATAGCCATTAATGAATGTTATAGATACAACATAATTGAGCATCTAGTCGTGCAGTGTGAATTTTGATAATACACATAGTTTGACAAATTAAGAAAAATAATATAATAATCAATTAATATAAAAAAGTAAATTAAGTAGTTTTTAAAAAAAGGAGGAAGTAGGGTTTTATAGGGGTGTAATGCACGTGATAAAGACGCGGTTTCAGATTTGCGTGCTAAGGTGTATTGCACATTTCGTGAATCCAGATTCCAAAATCCATAGGTTATGGGTCGGACCTTCCAGACAAATCAGTCCCCACATTTGGTCACTTGATTCCGTTATTTAATTTTATAAATCTATCTTCATCTAGAAATGAAATTATTTAGGTCGTGGTGTTATTACGTTGTACACAAATAACTTTTTATATTATTGTTTTTATAAATTTATAATATTGCTATAAAATAGCTATTATATTTGTCAAAATATTAAGAAAAACCCTTACATATTGAAGTTAACAATTCTAATTAATGTTCTTTAAAAGGTTCATGCATACTCACACACTTTAGTTTATTCTATTTTAAGTTTCAGTATGTACAGTGTTTAATTCATTCTAAAACCACAATATGTTGATCAATTAAAAAAGAAGTGATTCAACATATTTTTGTGACATATAAAAATTTATGTATTGAAGAGATGTACAATATAATATTTTAAAGCATCACATATTGTGGATAAAAATTATTGTATATAAATTAACTCCTATTAAAAAAAATATTTACTCTATGGGTTTTATACTTGTTAGAAATGTAAAATATTTCCTTGTAAAGAGTTTATTATGTTTTCCATAGATACTAACATGGTTTGACTATTTGTCCTTTAAATTTAAACTTTCTAAAACCTGGAGTTCACTGTAAATTTTGACATTGTCCTTCCTTTATAAAACTTAATTTTTGTAAAACGATATTTCATTTTCTTTATATAAATTAATGCATGGCTAAAACATTAATTCAACTTGATGAAATACGTACGGATTTTTGTTCCATGCTATTCATCATTGAAGGTATCCTTAATTAACAACTTTTTTGGGCATGGGGCTTTGTTTTCCTTTTCTGTTAGTTTCTTGGATGCATGGTTGAAGGAGATTTAATTTATACATAAACAATATATATATATATATATATATATATATATATATATATATATATATATATATATATATATATATATATATATATATATATATATATATATATATATATATATATATTCCCTATCGTTAATTATATATAGTGGTGTACTATTGGGTCTAACGAAAGGATGTGACTGCACCCTTCAAATGACTTTGTTTCCTATTAAGAAGCTCCACATGTTTGAAAAATGTGATGAAAGCCCAACTCCCCCAACTATACAATTGGTTTAGTCATCACCCGGCCATATAGAAAGTCTAAACTTCAAAAGAGTTAAAATGGTATTTAAGTCAATAACAAGTTTGACAAATTAAGCCAAATGAAGAATTTCATAAATTAGACTTAGATAAAATTAGGTCACCCATAACTTGATTTTAAATCAAGAATTGGCATATTATTAGTACAATGCATGACACTCTTCTCTACCCTTTTTGAGTAACTCTTCATTTATTCTTCTATACTAATTATGGGATCAGTAAATTGAAGTATAATTAATAAGATCTTACAAACTACAGTACTTAAATTGATTTCTGTTAACGAATGTTTCACTTCCTAGATCTCCCTTTTCTTTTTCAAGTTCCAACCTTGCTTGATGCCCTCTTGAAGGGGTTAGCTGTCCCTATATAGTTTCATGTCCAAAGTGGCTCAAATACGTTGGCCAAATTGACATCATCGGGGAAGAAGTTTAGGTTGTTTTCATTATAAGCAGTTTGGTATGGTGGTGGTGGTGGTGGTGGTGGCTGATCCATCTCCATGCAAATCAAGGACAACAGATTGGATTGTTGGCATTGCATGTTCAGCACCTCTGCTTGTGCCTTAGCCAGCTCCGCTTGGAGATCACTGACTTGCTTTTGGAGCTGGCAAATTGCACCTGCGCACCCATAAACTGGATCTCTCAGCCTTGCATTCGCTTCATATACCATGCTGCTAACTGCATCTGCTCTTTGAGATTCTGGAAGCTCCTATATATAATTAACATTACAATTAATTAATACACCTCGTTACAATCTTAATTAAAGCTAAACAATTAATATGAATAAAATGAGAAAAAAATATATATATACTGGACTAACGGGGTACACTAATATTCGTATCTATTTAGGAATCGCTAATATTACTAACTACTATCTCTTCATTTTTTATAATATTACACAAACAAATGTCAACTTTGTGAACACGTCTTGTTCAAACGAAGGTCCCACATAGTAGGACGTACACTCCTTTATAAATTAATACATTTACTTTTTATTTTATAGTATTATAAAGTTTATTAATTTCTGAATTAATTAGTAATTAACAGAATTAATAACATTTTAGGAAATAAAATCGCTTAAGAGACTATAACGAGTAAATCTTGAAAATGTGTTATTTAGCCAATAGATTGAGGATCCAATTTTCTTTTGAGCAAAATGTTTAGATTTATGAGTAAATTAAACGTGTGTGAGTCAAAGTTTTGAACTTAGAATAAAATGTATGTTAGCGAACATGGGAAAATAAGACAGGAGTAAAAGGAGAAAAGTCAAAGTCTTGAATTCACACAAAAAAAGTTGCAATTTTTCTTGGTTCAAAGAAATAATAATTTGAATAAGAAATAAGCTGTTGTTATTTTGCGGAAAGTTTGGAAGAATAAATAATCTGAATACGTAAATGAAATCATAGCTAGTATAGACTCATATGTCATGATGACAATTAGGTTTTGAGAGCTTGGATTAGAGGGTAACTTCACCGATCGGTAATTATTTTTGGTTTTACCTGCAACAACTTGATGATGTTGCTAGCTCCGAACACTCGGTGGGCGATGGTGAACTTGAGTGGCTCAGTGGGTGGGAAGTATGGTGCCAAGACACATTTATCAACGCATCGCCGCCTGAGAATCTTGCAGGCTGCGCAAGGGCTGAGAACCACCGGATGAGGTGGCGAGGAAGGAGAGGACGGTGGAGGATGAGTCAGAACACTTGTGGGGCTAAGCTGAGGTGAAGTGTTGGTACTAGTTTTGGATGACTGTGAGAAACTTGAAGCTATGGCGGTGGAAATGGCCATCGGTGAAGTGGCGCTGCCACTTCCTTCACCGGAGTATTCCATTTATGATTGTTGAAGGTGGAAAAGTGCTTTGCTAAAGTTAAAGGATTACGAGGGCTTAGTTTGATTAAGCAAAATAGGATGGAGAATATATATATAGAGGGGAGTAGCTCGTCGAAATGAAGTTCGATGATATCATGCATTTGGTCATTGGTTGAAAATGACGTCATCTACGTTAGATTTTATCTGACTTGTTAGTGCACGAAAAGCCTGTACGTTGTCATAATTTCAATTTTAAGCAATAGACGTTTTTAAGCGAATTATTGAACGGGCTATAAGGTAACCGGACTTTCGTATATATTTATTTAAAATATGATTAAATAAATAATTATTATTAATAATGAAATAACGAATCAATCGTCAACAATGTTTTAAAAACCGGTTTTTTAGTTGAACCGGTATGGTGATCGGTTCCCGGTTCAACCGGTTCGACCGTCGAGTAAACCGGTTTCTATATTTTTCATGTTTTTTTTTTATTTTCCTACACATATATACAAATATAAATTATGAATTTGATGTTTACAAGTTCACACATTAAAAATACATATAAAAATAAGCTGTAAATGAATTCAAATACATTAAAATAACACATAAAGATAAGTTTCAATTTTTACATCAATTCATATATGCCAAAAAAACTTAATAATATTTAGTATATGTTTTTATTTAGTGAAAACTAAATAGATTTGAAAAAAAAAATCATCAAAGTTTATAATGTAAATAGTTCTTTTTCATGTGTTTTTATTCGGTTTAACCGGTTTATTTTGACCGGTTCGGGTTTTTCTTAAAACCGGCCGGTTCAATCCGGTTCATAATCAATGTAAAACCGGTGATAGTTGAACTGCTCTCTCCACTGGTTTCCGGTCCAACTGGTTCGACCGGCCGGTTCAAACCGGTTTTTAAAACATTGATCGTCAATATCAAAATGTAAAATGATCAACGAGCAAGAAAATTGATATATACTTGTATATTAGATTCACATAAATTGGATTAAACCATAAAACTCATATCTTTATCAATAAAATGTAATTTTATTTTTGTTTAAATTTCTTTCAGGCCACATTTTTTATAAAAAAGAAAACTGAATATACCTTTGTTCACGATTTTTCATACTCTTTCCATAAAGATTCATTTTGATATATAAAAAACAAACTTTTTTTTTTCGAAAAAAACTCACTTGTTTTGTTATTTTTTTCAATATTTAAGTTAATTTTTATTAAAAAAATTAATTATACCAAAATTTTTAATTTTTTGTACTTTATTAATTAACATCAATATCGATTAAAAAAACTCGATAAGTTTTGATTCACAGTGTTCGTTTGAACTATAAATATTTCAATTTATAATTCATAATGTGAATCTGACTTGTTGTTTCAACTATTTGATCATTAACAAATTAATTTAATGAAATTTACATATCACTCGAAATATATTTTCATGTAATTTTATAATATTTTAGCGTTTTGATTACTAATAAATTAGTTTTGTACAATGAACAAAATGATTTATTCACATTGTGAATCTAAACTGTATGTAATTTAGTTTTTACAATCGACAATGTGAATATGACTTACTATTATTCACATTATGATTATGAGCAGATTCACAATGTGAAGCTGATTAGATTCGCAATGTGAATCTGAGCAGATTCACAATGTGAATTTGAACTGAAAATTCATTTTTTTTCTTTTTTTTACATTAGAGTACAAAAAAATATGAGTTTTAATATATTTATTAAATTTTTTGATAAAAAAATAGATCTTCACTTTAAAAAAACAAATAAATGAAATGGGTTTTTTTTTGGAAAAAAAAATCATTTTTGTATATCAATATGGATTTTTATGGAAATATGATGAAAAATCATGAACAATGATATATTTGATTTTTTTTCGATAAAAAACATGTCATAAAAAATTAAACGAAAAAAGTGAGTTTTGTTATAATCCAGTGCATATGCGTCTAATGTAAAAGTGTGCAATATTTTCTTTCGCCGTTGATCGCTTTAAATTCCGACGCTTTAGATTGGTTCCTTGTTTTTTTTTTATTAATAATGGTTCTCTATTGAAAATTTTTCTATATATTTAGTCATTAAATTTATTTTTAGGTTTAATATGTTATTGAATTTTTGAGAAATTGTTTAAAAATACTAGTATGACTATGTATGGTAGGTTTTATGGTTTCGAGCGTTTTTCCCTCGAAATTGAAGTTTTCATGCTATTTTTGAAGTTTACTGTCCTCTTCTTCGGCCAAACATGGGTGAAAATCCTTTCTAAAAATAAAACCGTTTTTGAAAATGAATTTTTTGATATATGTATGTGTGTTAAGTTCTTGAGATCATGCTTGAGGCCCTGAGTTCTAGAGAATTGAAACCCTTTCCATAAACGAGTTCCAAATCTTGAAAAAATCAGAACGAGAAACCGTTAATTCAATATTCTGTTCTTGATGAACAATTGAAATGAGAACCAAGTTTAATTTTTAGATCATTTTTGAGATCTTCAAGAACCCTAATGAAAAAATATAAGTCATATCTTGAGATCTTGATTTTTAGATTGTTCAAGACCTTGAAAAATCATGTTTGATTTCAGAAGAAGAAAAAAGACAAAAGATATAGAATATAGTAAAGATTAAAGAGAAATTTGGAAGCTTAAGTTCGTCGAAAAATCCATGTTTGGGCATAAAGCTCATGTTTCGCTGGAAAAGATGTTAGATATCGACAAAAGCCATTGTACCTGATCGTATTTATGTTTTTGAACAATTTCAACAAGGTCAAGCTTATATTGAGCATAAAAACAAGTTTTTGTAACATCCTAAAAATCGTAGTAAAAATTTTCGTTTTCAAAACCATATGATAATCAATAAGTCATCCAAAACATGCATTCCTAAAGCCATAGTCATAAATCAGAGTATCCAAAAAACCATTTTATTAATAAAATATCTGAGGATGATGTGCATAATCACGTCTTCGTCTTGCCCCTATCATCTGATGTACCTGAAACCTTAAAATCAAATTGTAAGCCAAAGCTTAGTAAGTTTGCCCTAAAATACACCACATAAAAAAAGCAAATAACAACATGCGTGTATGAGCCTTCAGCTTGAATGGATCGTTTTGCAAGGCCTACAACCTATTTGGACCGCTTAGTGGGCTTACGACCTGACTGGACCGCCTCGCAAGGCCTACAGCCTATTCAGATCGCCCCAAGTATCTTGACCTTTAGTAGAAAGCAGGACCACCTTAACCCAACTATCACAATATGTCGACATATGCACATAATCAAATAACAAGTAATAACCAGCAAACAGGTAATCATACAAATCTACCAATCATTAAATCTCTACAGCATACCACATTCTATATACCAAGATACATACAAAATCCAGAGGGTCCACATTGGTGCCTTCGACCCCCGAGTATAGTGAGGAAGAACTCATCTCATAGTCTGAAAGATAGTTGAACTGATCACTGCTCCAACACTGTATCTACAAAATCACATATACCATAAATATGGACCCATCATCAATCTATTATTCAAATTACCCAATTTAACCTAAAGTCAAACTTGGTAAAAGTCAACGGTCAATGGTCAAAAGTCAACATTCAGACCGAGTACACCCAGCTTACCAGCTCTACACCCTGCGTAGAGCATCAGATGGCTTTTACGGGGCAAAACAAGGGTACACACTGCATAGCCATAAGTACGACTTGTGTACTTATGCTGAAGCTAATCTTTCCATTAAGAGCTTAATATAGAAGGACACCACGTCTAACTCTCAAATTTGATCTAAATAATTGTCCTAAGTGAGAAAGCTTCATACTTTATGCCTTTTCCTTGCTTATCAAGGTTCAAGAACAAACCCTAACCTTATTACATCTTCTAAGGATCACCAACTCATGTATGGATGGTTGGATATGGCCAAGATACAATTTTTATGACTTAATACACTCAAATACATCTGGAAATACACACTACAAGGTCTATAGTAGCTCGTACTCAAATGAACCAAGATAATGGGACCAAACAGGCAGAAACTTGACATCCTAGCTAGATCTAATCAAAGAAGTATAAAGGTACAAACTTTATACCATCTGGAGAATGCTAATGAGATGCAAGTTCCAGATCCAGAATGCTTGAAACTCCCCAAATGCTCTCCAATGGAATCCTTCCTTTAAAGATGAACACAAAACACTCAAATAACTCAAAAACTCACAAATAGAGATTAGGGTTTCGAGGTGGCTACTTAAAGGGAGTGAATGATAATAATAGAAGGCCTCAAGAGAGTTAGAACTCTTAAATAGGGCTCAAAACCCCAAAATTAGGGTTGCGCTCTGGGCCAGTACACGCTACGTACACAGACCTACGCCATACATAGGTCATTAATACCCTGCCTTTAAGTTTCCTTATACGCAACATGTAGAAGGCTATCAATGCTTTGCGTAGATTAAAGTTCAACACTTAGACTTATCAAATAGAGAAAGTGTAACATCCATCAAATTTCAATAAAATTTAAACTTTTCAAAATAATCAATTTATTAAAGAGGTGTTTACAAAACCGTTGTTTCCAAATCCTTTATTTAAAACCGGAATTATTTACACATAATTTTCAAACAATAACGTTATCAGAGTATCCCAAAAACCATCAGTTACAAAAACACGAGGATGTGTACGGTCACGCCTTCACCTTGCCACGATCCACTGAAGTACCTGAAACTATAAGCCAAAACTGTAAGAACGAAGCTTAATGAGTTCCCCCAAAGTACCAACACACAAACAATAGCTCATATACAAAATAGCATCATGCAATGGGTCCAAAGCTAACAAACTGGATTACCCCTGAGCCCACAACATAAGGTTGGCTTCCCCCCTGGGCCCACACCTTATGTTTGGCATGCTCTCCGACCCTCAATATGAGTCTGGCATGCCCTACTCGGCGCTCAGATTGTATCTGGAATGCCCATGAGCCCTCAGTATGAGTCTTGCATGCCCTTCCTGGCCCTCAACTCATATCTGGATTGCTCCAATTTCGTCAAGCCCTCAGTACAAGTCTAGCATGCCAACCGGGTCCTCAGCTCGTATCTGGAATGCTATTGAACCCTTAGTATGAGTCTAGCATGCCCTACCTAGCCCTCAGCTTATATCTGGAATGCTCCATGGTTTGTTGGCTACAACACGAAGCAGTACTACTGTAACGACCCAAAAATCACAACTAAAAATTTCTTTAAAAACATTACTAAATCATATTTATAAAAACTGTATCATAAGTCATAACAAAATTTTCGAGTATGAATTCAAAACATATCATCATTATCAGAGTCAAACATTCCCAGGCTAACTGTCTATGGTGTGTGCACTGCAATCATCCCGAGCTCCTCCTTTGAAAACTGAGTACCTGAAACCAAAACTGAAAACCGTAAGCACGAAGCGTAGTGAGCTCCCCCAATCTACCACATACCATACAATAACATATAAAGCACATACTGGGCCTTGCCCACTACATCGGACCGAAGTCCGGATACTGACTGGGACCTTGTCCCCTGCATCGGACCGAAGTCCGGACTAACTGGGACCTTGTCCCCTGCATCGGACCGAAGTCCGGACTTACTGGGACCTTGCCCCCTGCATCGGACCGAAGTCCGGACTAACTGGGACCTTGTCCCCTGCATCGGACCGAAGTCCGGACTAACTGGGACCTTGTCCCCTGCATCGGACCGAAGTCCGGACTAACTGGGACCTTGTCCCCTGCATCGGACCGAAGTCCGGACTAACTGGGACCTTGCCCCCTGCATCGGACCGAAGTCCGGACTAACTGGGACCTTGTCCCCTGCATCGGACTGAAGTCCGGACTAACTGGGACCTTGTCCCCTGCATCGGACCGAAGTCCGGACTAACTGGGACCTTGTCCCCTGCATCGGACCGAAGTCCGGACTAACTGGGACCTTGTCCCCTGCATCGGACCGAAGTCCGGACTAACTGGGGCCTTGCCCCCTGCATCGGACCGAAGTCTGAAACTAACTAAACAGAACATAACATAAACATATCAACTAGCATGAACACACATATACTGCATACTACATCAGGCCGTAGCCCGGAACACATAACACATAAATCTTGTCTGAGCCACAAAGGCATCAAACATACTAACTACTACATCGGATCAACATCTGGAAACTACTACTAGCTAAACGGGTCGGCATTGTGGCCGTAGACCCGTTCCTACTGGAAGGGAACTCACCTGAGACTGCTGATCTGATGCTGCTAATCCTTTTGACTGCTACTTGACCTCTGACTCCGAACTGCTGCTCCACTAGCTCCTCGAGCTACCAATGTCAATATAACACTTAGTCCAACTGACCTCCAAAGGTCAACTAGGTCAACTCTAGTCAAGGTCAAAATTCTGGTCAAAGTCAACCTTCCAGGTCAACCCTACTCGCCGAGTCCACCTAATAACTCGTCGAGTTCATATGCTCAGGGTCTTTCTATTCGCGACTCGACTCGCCGAGTCAGTCCATGACTCGCCGAGTCAACTATTCCCGAGTCCTGACCTGTCTAACTTGCTGAGTCTCCACCCGACTCACTGATTCGAGTTTCAACTCGAAGGGTTTGGGGTTTCGCGACCTGACTCGCCGAGTCCAAGGATAGACTCGCCGAGCCCAAGGCAATCTTCAACCAACTCGTCGAGTTGTTCTTCCAACTCGCCGAGTTCATGCCTAACTTCATCCGACTCGACGGGCTGTTCATCCCACTCGTCGAGTTCCTCCTCATCTTCAAGCTACTCGCCGAGTCCCAACAGATCTACATACATGTAGAGGACTTTAGAGTCATGCATGGACTCCAAACTGTAGATCCACTCTTCTAAAGCGTATTCCTTACGTAAAGTGGCAAACTTTACGTGTAGCTAACGAGATCTAGGCTCAAATCACTATAAACTAGGGTTTGAGACAAAGGGGCTCAACAATCAACCCATAGACTGATGCTTTATGATTCTCTAGGCCAAGATACACATAGATCTGAAGTAGCAACTTCAGATCTGGGCTTCTAACTCGGAATAGCTCATAAACTTGTCCTAAAAGTCCCAAATCCCAAGATAAAGGTTGATCTATATGCAAAAGAGGGAAGGTAGCGACTCATTACCTTCAAATGCTCTGGAAGACCTCACAACTCTGGATCTACTGCCAATTCTTGAATCCCCAATGAGTGCCTTCTTCCTTCTTCCTTCAAATCACCCAAAATGGCAAGAAAGCTTGAATGAGCAACAATGGAGGCTTAGGGTTTCTGGTTCTGGACTATAGGGCCGCAAATGAGCCCTAGGGAAGAGAATAAGTTGCTTAAATAGGGTACCAATTCCTGAAATTAGGGTTTCCTCGCTCAGACCCAACTCGCCGAGTTCATGAGCCGACTCGCCGAGTTGGTCACTTACTCGATTCCCCGGATCCCGCTCCGACTTGTCGAGTTCCTCCCCGGGCTCGACGAGTCCACTCCTTGACTTAGGGTTTCTTTCTTTTTCTTGGCCTTTCTGATCTTGGGTGTTTCAACTCTCCCCCACTTAAACTAAACTTCGTCCTCGAAGTTTGCTATGGCCAACTGTCCTGCGAACTGCTGCCAGCTCTCTGTCTGGGAAAGTTAACACCCTTTTGTCCATCACTCCAGCCACTTACAATGCTGGTCGCTACTGTTGGTACATACTGAATCCTTCTCTTTTCCATAATTTTCTCAACGTTACTTCCTCCGACTGAAAATTTTGTTACCCCTTAACCGCCTACCGGATGCACTGAGACCACCCTGGTCCAACTATTCTGCCAATATCTGAGTTACCGGACTCCTACCGGTCACTACACTCCATCGCAATCTCTTAGTCGCTCCCAGCGACTCCGGAAGATACTTCGACTATCTACAACTGTTCTATCCATTCTGCCATCCATACTGAATCGATGCTGCTGGAACCAGCCTGCTTATCTCTCACCTGATTACTCAACTCCTACTAACTTAAGCCTTTCATCCTAATAGAAAAGCTACCTGCCTAGCTATCCTTATATATCACTTATACGTGGCAGAAGGGCTCAACTGATCCTGCTGAGAGGGATTTTTCGTTTCCAAACCAACCAACTATACCGTCAGCACTTGCATTCCAACACAAATACTAATACTGTCCAAAACTCTGAAACTATCCAAACACTGAACTGCCTGCAATACTGAACATGCCTGAAACTCTAAACTGTCTGGAACACTGAGCTGCCCGAAACACTAAACTGATTGAAACATTGAACTGCCTGATACACTGAACTAGCTGAAACACTGAGCTGAATGAATCACTGAACTGGCTGAATGGCTGCTTCCCACAACTTCTAAACGAAATCTTCCTCTGGAACTAGTTTCCACCAGTCATCCTGACACTGTAACTTTAACAACCTCCCGATCCACCGATCAGGTCCTTACGTCACATCCTGACATCATCAATTCCACGACTAACAATATGATGGCTCCCAGACTGACGGTAGCCCTTAACATACCCGAACCCCAACGGTCCACTACTACTTTGATCTCATAACTAAGGTGACGATCTACTGACAAATCGCCGACTTAACCATAACTAAAATACTTGGAAATCCGAAATCTAACCCGTGGATTCCTATATCCTCACTACTGCACCCGAACTGGCGGGTATTACTGCTTTCCCGCGTCCAACAACGCGCTCATGCTACCTACCAATCTGATAAAGGCTGCGGCTATGCTCGCGGACTTACAACTCTTTTAATACAATCTGGCTGGTGGTGAATGCTACGGCTACCCCCGCAGACTTACAACACTACTACTACTATCTGACTGCTAGTGAATGCTACGGCTACCCCCGCAGACTTACAACACTCTACTACTATCCCGAGGACCTCCTGACTATCCCTAGTCCCGCTAGTGATTCCTCATCCTGATTTCTCAAAACCAGCCCTCAGTCTTTGAATACTGCATCATCCTCGACATCTTATATCCTTGATATACTTAGCGCTTCATCGAGGAACTCTTCGGCTTGGTTCCCAAACCAACCGTCTACTAATCCGGATACAAGAAGCTATTGTTGGGAAGTTTCCAAACTCCCAACTCCTGAATCTACACAATCCTGCATGCTGACTCTGTCACTGGCTACTAATACGAAAACATCTCTTGCTAACCGTTCTCAGGATCCTCATTCTGACTCACTTGAGCCCCTACAGGTGGTCCTTCAATCCTGGATTCTCAACCAGCTTCTAACCATCTCGATTACATGAACTAACTGCTGGGAAGGTCCTTGAACTCCCGATTCTGAACTTCTCAATCCATCGATCACTATGCTACTATCATTTCTTCTCAGAGGCCGCACACTCATTCTGAGTCTACGTGGCTCTTATCCTTGTATACTCGGACGGTTCTCCCCTACTTGGATTCGGCTAGATCCTTACTGCTCACTGGTCGAAAGGATTTCCAACCTTCCTTCCATTAAAAGGGCGATATGCTATCCGCCGACGTTTACCCTTGCCAGCGCTCCAACTAACTCTTACCAGATCCGCACCCTTCTTGCTATCTGACTGAGCACCCTTCGATCCTTAACTGTATTTGCTTGAGGGACTACATCCCGAGAATCTGCGTTTGGGGTGCACATCCCCAACCCACTTCCTTACTAACCGCTAGCTACTCCACTAAAAACTCTGGGTTATCACTACTGAAAATATAACTGATCATTACCCGACTAATGCCTTCCGCAAGTAGTAAGCCACTACTGCATCTTACACATACATGCTACAGTTACTGTATCCGAAGTAACCTGATCTGGAGGGGACGTCCTCCAATTCACCATTCTAATTCCAAGGTATGCAGATGGCATAAAACTCAGTCACAAGCAGGTAATATAATACCCCAACACTTAAGCTTATTGATAACAATGCAGCAACATAACAATAATACCATAAATAATAGTTGACAGAAAAGTAAAAGATACATACCGCCATCACTCAGTGCTGCTCGAATCCCTGCTGAAATCTACCGGAAAACTCGGCTCCAAGCCGTAGGCGCCCTTGCCCGACCCTGATGTCCGTTGGTGGCTCTCGAAGTCCCAGGGGCAGGAGCTGGCACCTGCCCTGCTGTATACAAACTCGGACAGTGGGACTTCTTGTGGCCCCTCTGACTGCAATGCAAACATAACGGATCAAGTCCCTGGGCGATGGTAACAACACAGTCTCTGCTAAAATGACCAATCTGGCCGCACTTGAAACATCCAGCATCGCCACCACTTCTACACCTGCACACACCCATGTGCGTCCTTCTGCACTTCCCGCATCGACTGCGGCTCTGATAGTTCCTCGTCCTTAAATCCGAACCCTTGAGCCTCTTACCCGAACTTGTGGCTACCTGAGTCTCATCCGTTTTCCTCTTCCTTTCCGACTCCCTGCCTGTCGACTGAACAACAGTTGTCTGATCCTGGAGCCTCTCGATCAATCTATCAGTGATCCTCATGACCATGTCGGGCAGATCTTCGTGAATGGCTCGCGAAATTTCCTCAACTATCCAATCATACAGAGGTCTCTCTTGGAGACAGGATGGCCCACTCACTCCTGTCCCCTGATGGAAAAAACTAGAAATGGGATCTCCCCCTGATGGATCCCCGAACTTCATAAGAATCGGGATCTAGACGAGCCCCAATCTGCCCTGAAACTATCCCGGCCTTAAAGGCCTCAAGATGACTGTCTATGAGCTCTACAATGGCCTCTCTAACCGAACCGAAAATCACTGGAGTCTGATCAATGATGTTGCGCATGATCTCTGCGGAAATGAAATCCCTCATCTGATCATCAAGCTGCCCGGCTCCAAAGCCCGAGCCAGATCCCTCCTTGACGCTTGAATTGCTAACTGGTAGCTCGCGCAATGTCACCATGCTGAAAATATAATAATTCCTGATCAATTTACACACTACTGCTGCGGAATCTCTCACACACTCTACTAGTTCCCTGGTTTTTGTCTTGGCCCTTCTTGAATCGAGTACGGATCCTTTGCTTTCAGTAGTACGGGCCCATACTACCTTCCACATCTATCTGTACTTTCCTCAAGAGTTTCCTCAACTCCACCAAGTCCCCTTTACTCTTCTACTGATCTCTGCTACTCTCATCCTAGGCTTGCCCTAGGGAACCTCTGACTCTACCCAAACAGTCCTCAGCTGCTGAAGGCCTCCTTGTAATGCCAATTAGCCACCACCTGTGTAACACCCAAGATTTTGAAAGCCAAGAAACTAAAGGAAATCCTAAATTTAGGAGGGACTCAACGAGTCCAAGGAAGGACTCGGCGAGTCGGAGCGGGATCCGGGTCGAGGAGTAAGTGACCAACTCGGCGAGTCGGCCAAGGGGACTCGGCGAGTCTGGTCTGTGCGAGGAAAACCCTAAATCCGGGGCTTGGAGCCTATTTAAACATCTCAATCTTCTTCCTAGGGCTCCTTTACAGCCTCTCACACCCAGAACGCCGCACCTTAAGCCCCCATTGTTTTCATTCAAGCTTTTAGCCATTTTTGAGTGGTTTTAAGGAAGAAGAAGGAGTGGGAATCTTTGAAGCATCAAGGGATGGTCTTGGATCTGAAGTTTAGGGAGCATTTCAGAGCATTTGAAGGTATTAAGTCGTCCCTCTCCTCCAGATTTTCCTTGGTTATGAGTTTTGGGGCTTTTAAGCCATGTTTAAGATTAATCTTGAGCTTGAGGTCCAGATCTGAGGTTGCTACCTCAGATCCATGGTTGTTTTGGCTTAGAATCCCGTAAAGTATCAGCCATTGGGTGGATTTTGGAGCCTCTTGGTCTTAAACCCTAGTTATTGGTGCATTTTTGCATATATCTCCCTCTCTACACGTAAAGTTTGCAACTTTACGTGGGGAATAGGCTTGGGAAGGGTAGATCTACAGTTTGGAGTTCATGCATGACTCAGAAGTCCTCTGCATGTAAGTGGATCTCATTGGACTCGGCGAGTCCTTCGAGTGGACTCGGCGAGTAGCTTGTAGAAGAGGAGGAACTCGACGAGTGGGATGAACAGCTCGTCGAGTTGGATGAAGATAGGCATGAACTCGGCGAGTTGGATGAACAACTCGGCGAGTTGGATGAAGATTGCCGGGTGCTCGGCGAGTCTGTTCTTAGACTCGGCGAGTCAGGTCGCGTGGTCCCACACCCTTCGAGTTAAGTCTCGAGTCAGCGAGTCGAGCCAGGACTCAGTGAGTTGGACAGGACAGGAATCGGGAATCAGTAGACTCAGCGAGTCAGGGGCTGAATCGGCGAGTAGAGTCGTGAGTGGAAGGGATCTGGAATTATGAACTCGGCGAGTCAGTAGGTGACTCGACGAGTAGGGTTGACCTGGAAGGTTGACTTTGACCAGGACGTTGACTTTGACCAGAGTTGACTTGGTTGACCTTTGAAGTCAGTTAGACTAAGTGTTATGTTGATATTGGTAGCTCGGGGAGCTAGCGGAGCAGCAGTTCGGAGTCAGTGGTCAGGTAGCGGTCAAAGGGGTTAGCAGCAGCAGTTTAGCAGTATCAGGTGAGTTTCCCTTTGTATGAATGGGTCTACGGCCACAATGCCGGCCCATGTAGTTATGAGTAGAAGACCCGGGGGTTAACCCTAGGCACAGTATGCTAGTATGATATTTGGACGAGGTCCAATGACAGAGGGCGGGTGCCCAAGGAGCGGTTTATGTGATAGTTTATACTTGTTGTCTGTGTGATACTTGTATGTGCCTGGTAGGGTGGTGAGTGAGGGCGAGGTCTCGTATCTCACCAATAGCAGAGTGTGGATGGTGTTCCACATCTCAGTAGCAACAGAGCAGGGGCGAGGCCCAAGTTAGGAAAGGAGTGAGGGTGGGCTGGGCCCGTATCTCACTATCAGCAGGAGTATGGACGAGGTTCCATGACTCATCAGTAGCAGGATACGGGCGGGGCCCAGAGATAGGCGAGGCCTTAGAGCAAGAGTTGTTAGTATATGTTTAGTTTATGTAATGTTATGTGATATGTTTATGTGCTATTATATGTTAGTAGGCGAGGCCCTGTTACAGGCGAGGCCTAAGTGAAACAGATCTGTATACGAGCGGGGCTCGAAGCCAGGCGGGGCCTGGAGCGGCGGGGCCGTTGTAGCGGGCGAGGCCCGAAGTAGAGGGCGAGGCCCAGGATAGCGGTCGTGGCCCAGTATGTGCAGTATGTGATTTTGCATGGTATGTGGTAAGGTGGGGAACTCACTAAGCTTTGTGCTTACGGTTTTCAGTTTTGCTTTCAGTTACTTCCGGTAGCGGAGGGAGGAGCTCGGGGTGATCGCATGGCACACACCATAGATTAGTCAGCCTGGGAATGTTTACTCTGATAATAAACATGTGTTTTGAAAACTTATACTCAGATTATGTTTCGGAATGATGTCTTGTTTAAAGTAATGTTTTAATAAAAAGAAATTTTTGGTCTTAAATTTTGGGATGTTATAACCTGATTACCATCACATGCAATGAGGCTCGGATAATCCTTCGAGTAAAAGCTGGACTCAGACAAGAGTTGCGCAATAAGGCCAAATCAAGCACTCTGAGATTATTCAATCCTGATCACATGTGATGTGACGTATTCACCTAATGGCTAACTCCCATCACTCAGAATCCCACAAAGCACAAAGCAAGCAGCATTCGGATAAAGGAAACATACTCAGGCAAAACTATTCTCATAATAAGAAACTGTACTAGCATACAATGCTAAGCTCATACTATCAGGCATAACCTACATAGGCTATCCTACTACTGTCTACTCATTACTAGCATGAAATTCTTATCAAGCTGAAACACATAAAGCAGGCACATAAGGCATCATCCTAGATCCTTAGTCCTATTCTAGCATGCTGTTCTACTGAAGCTGAAACTGAAACTGAAACTGAAACTGAAACTGATACTGATACTGATACTGATAATCATAACATAACTTGTATGGGTAAATTGGGAGTACTTACTTGAGCTCGGCTGATTGTATGCACCACACCCTTTTCTCTTTTCAAAACTCTTTTCGCTTTTTCTAAAACTCTTTTCTTTATACTTTTTCTAAAATTGTTTTCTTTTCTCAAAATCCTTTTGTAACCATGGTTTTTCTCTTGAAAACTCTATACCACTTCCTTAGTTTGAGTTCATACACACTCGGGAGTGCGCCCGAATCCCTCAAACCAAGGCTCTGATACCAACTTGTAACGACCCAAAAATCACAACTAAAAATTTCTTTAAAAACATTACTAAATCATATTTATAAAAACTGTATCATACGTCATAACAAAATTTTCGAGTATTAATTCAAAACATATCATCATTATCAGAGTCAAACATTCCCAGGCTAACTGTCTATGGTGTGTGCATTGCAATCATCCTGAGCTCCTCCTTTGAAAACTGAGTACCTGAAACCAAAACTGAAAACCGTAAGCACGAAGCTTAGTGAGCTCCCCCAATCTACCACATACCATACAATAACATATAAAGCACATACTGGGCCTTGCCCACTGCATCGGACCGAAGTCCGGATACTGACTGGGACCTTGTCCCCTGCATCGGACCGAAGTCCGGACTAACTGGGACCTTGTCCCCTGCATCGGACCGAAGTCCGGACTAACTGGGGTCTTGCCCCCTGCATCGGACCGAAGTCCGGAACTAACTGAACAGAACATAACATAAACATATCAACTAGCATGAACACACATATACTGCATACTACATCGGGCCGTAGCCCGGAACACATAACACATAAATCCTGTCTGAGCCACGAAGGCATCAAACATACTAACTACTGCATCGGATCAAAATCCGGAAACTACTACTAGCTAAATGGGTCGGCATTGTGGCTGTAGACCCGTTCCTACTGGAAGGAAACTCACCTGAGACTGCTGATCTGATGCTGCTAATCCTTTTGACTGCTACTTGACCTCTGACTCCGAACTGCTGCTCCACTAGCTCCTCGAGCTACCAATGTCAATATAACACTTAGTCCAACTGACCTCCAAAGGTCAACTAGGTCAACTCTAGTCAAGGTCAAAATCCTAGTCAAAGTCAACCTTCCAGGTCAACCCTACTCGCCGAGTCCACCTAATAACTCGCCGAGTTCATATGCTCAGGGTCTTTCTATTCGCGACTCGACTCGCCGAGTCAGTCCATGACTCGCTGAGTCAACTATTCCCGAGTCCTGACCTGTCCAACTCGCTGAGTCTCCACCCGACTCACTGATTCGAGTTTCAACTCGAAGGGTTTGGGGTTTCGCGACCTGACTCGCCGAGTCCAAGGATAGACTCGCCGAGCCCAAGGCAATCTTCAACCAACTTGTCGAGTTGTTCTTCCAACTCGCGGAGTTCATGCCTAACTTCATCCGACTCGACGGGCTGTTCATCCCACTCGTCGAGTTCCTCCTCATCTTCAAGCTACTCGCCGAGTCCACTTCGAAGGACTCGCCGAGTCCCAACAGATCTACATACATGCAGAGGACTTTAGAGTCATGCATGGACTCCAAACTGTAGATCCACTCTTCTAAAGCCTATTCCTTACGTAAAGTCGCAAACTTTACGTGTAGCTAACGAGATCTAGGCTCAAATCACTATAAACTAGGGTTTGAGACAAAAGGGCTCAAAAATCAACCCATAGACTGATGCTTTATGATTCTCTAGGCCAAGATACACATAGATCTGAAGTAGCAACTTCATATCTGGGCTTCTAACTCGGAATAGCTCATAAACTTGTCCTAAAAGTCCCAAATCCCAAGATAAAGGTTGATCTATATGCAAAAGAGGGAAGGTAGCGACTCATTACCTTCAAATGCTCTGGAAGACCTCACAACTCTGGATCTATTGTCAATTCTTGAATCCCCAATGAGTGCCTTCTTCCTTCTTCCTTCAAATCACCCAAAATGGCAAGAAAGCTTGAATGAGCAACAATGGAGGCTTAGGGTTTCTGGTTCTGGACTATAGGGCCGCAAATGAGCCCTAGGGAAGAGAATAAGTTGCTTAAATAGGGTACCAATTCCTGAAATTAGGTTTTCCTCGCTCAGACCCAACTCGCCGAGTTCACGAGCTGACTTGCCGAGTTGGTCACTTACTCGATTCCCCGGATCCCGCTCCAACTCATCGAGTTCCTCCCCGGGCTCGACGAGTCCACTCCTTGACTTAGGGTTTCTTTCTTTTTCTTGGCCTTTCTGATCTTGGGTGTTGCAACTACCTCAGCCCATCCACACAATATGTCGACATATAACAAATAATAAAATAAACAAATAAACAGGCAATTCCCAAGTAGTTATACAGATCTACCAAACTAGCTTAACAAGACTAGCATGCATCACTATATCCTACTCAGCATATCGGCAATATCAGGTTATCAAACCAATGGGCCTTTCATAGCCTTCACTCAAGAAAATCCAGCAAGCCAAAAGCCTATACCATAAAATCCTAGACGGCCCAACACAACCCAATGCAAATCAACCTAAATCTTGATCCAAAAAGGCTCAAATTATTATAAGGCCCACACTTGTCCTAATTTTCTAAATTAGGCCCAACACCTTATTGGGTCTTATCCTTAGGTCCAATCCTACAATTAGTCCAGGACACACTACTCGGATAGTCCATTAGGGCCCAAGAATCAAAGCCCAAACAGATGACCCAGACCCGAAGCCCAAAGTTCGAAACCCATACAAAGGCGTACGCGGGCGTACGCCTTCAGTATGTTGGGCATAACTCGCCTCGCATTGACCACCATCGGGGTGGTTGACTCTGTACGCGGGGCATACATCAACCTATGTGGGGCATACCCTCTCATGCCTTAAAATCCTTATAAATGCTTAATGGATTAAGCACCTAAGCTCAAACTTCATATCCATGACTTAAAAAGTACTTCCAAATCATAAAGTCTCAAACTTTAACACTTTAGAAGTCCAAAACGGGCTTAATACATGGTCTTAATCCATTAAGGCCTCCTATTAGCAACATGAAGCCAAACCAACCAAAGGGACCTCATTTTTATAACTTAGAACCCTTCATACGGTCTGAAAGGACAGCTCAAAATGTCCAAAACAAAGCATGCATAACAATGGGACTTTCAGGATAAGAAGAACACCAAAAAGCTACCAAAACAAGATCTAAATAATTCAAGCATAAAGGTAGAAGCTTTATACCTCCTGAAGCTCCAAAAGAAGATGATAATCCAAGATCTACAAGATTGCTTCCTTCCTTTACTCCTTTGATGCACTAACTTTTCCTTCAACCATACAAGAAACACACTCATACTCATACACACACACACTAGAGGAGTTAGGGTTTGCCAAAAACGATGCCATGACTTGGAAGCTAAAAAGATGGCGGAAAAGGGCCATAATGATGCTTAAAAACTGCGCAAACCCTAAAAGTTAGGGTTTCACCTAGACACTAGTACGCCCAACGTACTCACATGTATGCCCAACGTACTACTTATGCTCCAGAATTACCATTTTGCCACTAGGGTTTCCCATGGCGACTCTTTTCCAATCCAAGGACTAAAAATGACATAATTACAACCCAAGGGATGAATTTTAAATTACTTGAAGATTGGGTTGTTACAACTCTCCCCCATTTAAACTCGATTTCATCCTCGAAATCTTCCTTACCATCCTCGACATGGCCGACATTCTGAGGGACACACCCACAACCTTGATCATACCACAACCTCTCAAAGGCGACTAAACCCAAAAGAAATCCTTTCAACTCGAAGAAGACGAATCCATAATCCCATGCAACAAAACAATCATGCCCAATATGAAACCAACCCTTGCTAACATGAAACCTCATGACTCGAAATAGATCTGATTCCCTGGCAGACCACCTTTACTGATCCAAAGCTAAAACCATGACGCATATCCATTAAACTATCTATTCAACTCTTGATGATAATAATACCATGAATACAATGAGATACAGGACATGAATTTCCTTAACTGTCAGAACGATGCACGATTGCTATAATTCTGAAACCCTATGATCTGCCCGACCTTTACTGATAGAACCATCCCATAGCACAAACACATGAACTAAGTCCTGAACCACCAGCTGGTGCCTTTGGCATACCGATTCCTTAACTCACATCTCTCTGATTTACAATCATTACATGGATGCACACATGAGTTTCAATGAAAGTTCCTACCATAAGCCATCTTAAAATGGCCATCCATGAATCCACCTCAAGTCTCTGACTGAAGATACCACCAAACATGCAGAAGAAGGTCCTCAAAACAAGTCGATAGTGAACCTCTCCCAATCTGAATCCATATGATGCATGCAAACCTTAGAATAACCTTTGACTCTCTGTCATGCCATAACCTTCCTCTGAACCGACGAGAGAAGATGATCAAACCAAAAATTTCCGCATTTCATCCAATCCCTAACAACAACTTGCGAACAAACAGAAATACAGAGCATACATTCCACAGATTCATTATGATACCTGACTGGTACTCCCATTAACCCTTGATCGCTCCCTATCCAAACCAATCGATCCATGGGTCTTCCGATCCTCATCAACGCGTCAACATTTTGAGTATCACAAATAGATTAAATGAATAATCATGACCATTAGGCCCACAACCCAGGGCTGGAACACCCCCACCATGTCCTCAGCATGGGTCTAGATTGCCTCTGAGCCCACAAGATGAATCTGGAATGCCCTCCCCCGCCCTCAGCCCATGTCTGGAATGCTCCCGATCTCACACCGACCTTGTCGATATTACAACATTCGCCTAACACTCCGGGCTGAAAGATACTCACCTCATTCCATTGCCTTGAAGGGACCTAAACAAAATTTCTCACAATCACCAATCGAGTACAACAATGCTGAAATCCTACCACACCCGATTCCCGTCACAGAGCAAGCTGCTACCCAAGCAAAATCTTACAAAACCATGGCCGCATACAATCCGAGAATAGGATAATGGTCGAAATCTTGACCCAATTCGAAGGATAAAACAAAACAGAACCATGCATATTCTTAGGAAACCCAAACCTCATCCAAAAGGGAAGAATTTCTCGAGGAAAAACAACACACCACCTCCATCAATAACAGCAGACATCCTCATCACCGGTCGAAACAAGATCCCATACTTGATTGAGACTAAATGGATCCTACCAACACGAAACTAGCTCGAGAGGACTTCCAAGGCGATCTCGAATGTTGCCAAAGTTGAGTCTGCTACAAACCAGAATTCCACTATACTATTGAGGGTAAACATACCCAAAGACTGAGGGAGCATAAACACACTGTACAGGAGGGTCGGTGACACATTCCTTGCTCTTAATTGTCACCTCTGAATCCTTCGGAGAATTATTGCTGAAAGAGGAACTCAATAACCAACGACCTAGGACACCTTGGCACCTAAACCAGAGAACCACAAACCCACCTAGAGCTGAACATACCCGCTTCTGGAAAGGTTCACCGATCAACATTTGCCCAACAAATCTGAAAACAACAATCCGAATAGCAACTGACAAAACCTTTAATGACTGACGCTCAACCTGAGAATTGCTAGTTCTCCCCCACTTAGAACACTAACCACCACCCATTAGTGGTGAAACCAAAACATAACTTAACCAACCCAACTAGGTACAACCATTTCTCACCATGGAATGAATAACATACGCAAAATGATCCTCTATATACGGATCAATCTAATCCTAATAGAAACATGAATTTCAGCTGAAGACCCCCAAATTTCCCACTTATAATCGCTTACAAGCGTAGATAGCTACCAATTTATGACCCAAACATACCTTCCTTTCTTGCAATCCCGACGACGATCTGACACATGGCCTTCCCATCTCCCAAGAATACGGGCCCTTGCTCTACTCATGCCACATCAATCCATCTGCACACATCGGTGCTAAAACTATCGCCAACCTCTACGACCAACATACCCCAAGATGAGAATCCAACCTAACTCGAGTGGTCACAAGCCTGCCCACTCCTTCTAACTCGGAAAAACTGAAGGGCAAGATCCTTGCAACAGATAACGACAATCTAATCCAACAATCTGCCACTTAAATCCCAAATGCGCTTTCCAAGACGATCATATCAACCACTTCCCCCCTGTGTCTTGAGGCCCGAGGCCTGACCTCTAGCAAAACCCTCAAGACTTCCAACCAACATACTCACATGGGTCTGAACCACTCAATCCACATCAATATCGCCACAGGGGACTAAACAAACACACAACCCATCCTCGCCTGAGCAGCCCCAAGCAAAAAGATCGACAGATACAGAACCACTGTCTCTAACCTTGGTATCCAACCATGCTATCTTCTCTCAACAGTCATTAGAATCCCCGAAATCCTCCTTGAATTGAGTATGGGTCATGTGCTTTCAGTAGTTCGGTCACAATACTACCTTCCACACATATCCATACTTTCCTCAAGAATCATCTCGGGTCCTCTAAAATCTAGTCATAAAATACTCCTGAAACTTACTCAACAGCGAACAACTGCACAAAATATACTCCCTAGGCTATCCTAGGGTTCCGCACTTATCTTCCATCATCTGATGAAGAACTCCTCACAATGTCAATTAGCCATTCCATGAATACAATCATATGCGACAAAGCCTAGATAATCCTTCGAGTAATAGACTCACCCTACAACGGTTGGACTCAGAAGAGAGCTGCACAGCAGGTTCGAATCCATCACTCTGAGATTATCCAACCTTTTCCACATGTGACTTGCCATATTCACTTAATGGCTA
Source organism: Lactuca sativa (assembly GCF_002870075.4). Classification (NCBI taxonomy): domain Eukaryota; kingdom Viridiplantae; phylum Streptophyta; class Magnoliopsida; order Asterales; family Asteraceae; genus Lactuca; species Lactuca sativa. The sequence goes on from NC_056624.2 coordinate 210,949,308, forward strand.
ACTCACACCACTCATGAGTTCCACAAAGCACAAAGCAAGCAGCATTCGTGCAGAGGAACGGATTGGCACTAAATGCAATAAAATCTTACAGATTCTCCTATGGAATCCTCGATCTCAAACTCCCAACACCATAGATGTACCTTCACCCTGCTCTCACTCTCCTTGAGTGACTAATCATTCTTCGCGCCGACCCGCTATAAACCACGCCCAAACCAGGGAAACCACCGCTACCTCATCCAATAACGCGACTGGCTGGCTAACTACTGCACCCACTCATGAAACTTCCACCAACCTAACAACACTCATGTATACTAGCCATACATAACATTGGATCCTATAGACAGTCAAATACGCGGTCCTAACCTAAGCCCACAGCCAAAATAGGAATAGGAAATAAAGCCAAACCAAATATTCTCAGGCTATAGAATCTTAGTTATGTAAAGCTATAATGCATATACTAAGCAACTATAGTAATGATGTCAATTTCATATACCGAAGAACACTAGGCTATCAGGCATCATATAATCAGGAAATTCTATCATGCAATTCTTGGAGATCCTAGCCTATCACTAGCATGTTATTCTAACATATCACAATATCAAATAACAATATGGTATTTTGGGGTCAACTTACTAGCTTCGGCTGATAGTACACATTGCATCCTCCTTAAGTATTTTGAAAACCATTTGAAAATCTTTTTCCTTAGTTTGAGACTTAATTCACACGAGTGTTCCTCCAATTCACTCAAACCAAGACTCTGATACCAACTTGTAACATCCATAAAATTTCAATAAAATTTAAACTTTTCAAAACAATCCATTTATTAAAGATGTGTGTACAAAACCGTTGTTTCCAAAACATTTATTTAAAACCGAAACTATTTACAAATAGTTTTCAAATAATAATGTTATCAGAGTATCCCAGAAACCATAAGTTCCAAAAAACACGAGGATGTGTATGGTCACACCTTCACCTTGCCACGATCCACTGAAGTACCTGAAACCATAAACCAAAACTGTAAGCACGAAGATTTGTGAGTTCCCCCAAAATACCAACACACAAACAATAGTTCATATACAAAATAACACTATGCAATGGGTCCACATCTAACAAACTGGATAACCCCTGAGCCCACAACGTAAGTCTGGCTTACCCACTGGGCCCACAACGTAAGTCTGGCTTACCCACTGGGCCCACAACTTATGTTTGGCTTGCTCCCCGGCCCTCAGTGCGAGTATGGCATGCCCTACCCGACCCTCAACTCGTTTCTGGAATGCCTACGAGCCATCAGTGTGAGTCTGGAATGCTCTTCCTGGCCCTTAGCTCATATATGGATTGCTCCAATTTCTTCAAGGCCTTAGTACGAGTCTGGCATACCAACCGGGTCCTAAACTCATATCTGGAATGCTATTGAGCCCTCGGTATGAGTCTGGCATGCCCTACCCGGCCCTCAGCTCATATATGGAATGCTCTAGGGTTTGTTGGCTACAACATAAAGCAGTACTACCTCAATACATCCACATAATATGTCGAAATATAACTAATAATATCGTAAATAGATAAACATGCACTTCCCAGGTAGTCCAACAGATATACCAGACTAGCTTAACAAGACTAGCATGCATAACTATATCATACTAAACATATCGGAAATGTAAGGTTATCAAACCAATGGGCAGGACTTGGTGCCTTTGACCCGAAAGTATAGTGAGGAAGAGTCACCTCGCACTGCCGATCACACAAATGATCCCTGGCTGCTGGCTGCCAGATCCCGAACCACCACATCAAGACAACACCCCATCAATAGCTGATTCCATGAATAACCTCTAGCTGCAGACCGCTATCACCCATACGCTAACAGATACCAGAATAACAGTCCATCAACATCTAGTCGCTGACTCATACTAGGAGTCCAATTTAGGGTAAAAGACATTTTTACCCTTCCTCAAAATTAGCCCAAAGCTAAGGCCCAAACTAGATGACAAAAGGTCTAATATCAAAATAAACTCCTTAAGTATAATTATGGCCCAATTTTCCAAATTGGGCCTAATTCCTTTCATGGCCTTCACTTAAGAAGATCCAGCAAGCCAAAAGCCTATACCATAAAATCCCAGACAGCCCAACACAACCCAATGCAAACCATCCTAAATCTTGATAAAAAAAGGCTCAAATTAATTCAAGTCGCACACTTGGCCCAAATTTTCAAATTAGGCCCAACTCCTTATTGGGTCCTATCCTAAGGTCCAATCCTCCAATTAGTGTAGAACACACTACTCAGATAGTCCATTAGGGCCCAAGAATCAAATCCCAAACAGATGACCCAAAACCGAAGCCCAAAGTTCGAAACCCAAATAGAGGCGTATGCGAGGCGTATCCCTTCGGTACGCCAGGACTCGCCTCGTATTGACCACCATCGGGGTGGTTGACTCAGTATGCAGGGCGTACATCAACTTACACGGGGCATACCCTCGCATTCCTTAAAATCCTTATAAGTGCTTAATGGATTAAGCCCCTAAGCTCAAACTTTATATCCATGACTCAAAAGTACTCCCAAATCATAAAGTCTCAAACTTTAACACTTTAGACGTCCAAAAGGGCTTAATACATGGTCTTAATCCATTAATACCTCCTATTAGCAACATGAAGCCAAACCAGCAAAAGGGGCCTCATTTTTATAACTTAGAATCCTTCCTAGGGTCTGAAAGGACAGCTCAACATGTCCAAAACAAAGCATGCATAACAATGGGACTATTGGGAAAAGAAGAACACCAATAAAGCTACCAAAACAAGATCTAAACAATCCAAGCATAGTGGTAGAAGCTTTATACCTCCCGAAGCTCCCAAAGAAGATGAGAACCCCAGATCTACAAGCTTTCTTCCTTCCTTGATTCCTTTGATGCACTAACTTTTCCTTCAACCATACAAGAAACACAGTCATAACTCACACACACACACACACACTGGAGGAGTTAGGGTTTGCCAAAAACGATCCCAGAACTTGGAGGTAGAAAAGATGGGGGGAAAAGGGCCATAATGATGCTTACATAATCCATAAACCCTAAAAGTTAGGGTTTCATCCAGACACTAGTACGCCCAACATACGTATGTGTACGCTTATCGTACTCACATGTATGCCCAACGTACTAGTTATGCTCCAGAAATACCATTTTGCCACTACGGCTTCCCATGACCACTCTTTTCCAATCTAAGGACTAAAAATGACATAATTACAACCCAATGGATGAATTTAAAATTACTTAAAGATTGGGGTGTTATAGAAAGGGATTTACTTGCAATGACTGGGTGTTACAGTTTTATTGACTAAATGTGTACAAAAGCTAAAGTTGGGTTTCACTTTGCATGTTTTACTTCCTGAATATTAATTTATTCGAAATGCCACAGTCGGTCATACTTTGGGAGTAAGTATTGACTGAAGATTGTCACGAATCGTTTGTAGATTGTCCAAAGGGATTGGACAATGCATAAGGATTGATACAATATTCATGAGTACTTAGAAAATGGGGATTTTAAGTATTGGTTAAACCCATGCTTAGAGATTTATTACTTCATGGATTTAATCACGATTAATTCTAATATGATGATATCTTCCATTTTTAAATAGGAGATATATAACTTGTAGTTTGCGAATCCGATGTGCATTGGTTTGTGCCAACGCATTCGTAACTAGATGTTATAAAATGTATTTACATGTATGACCAGATGAGTAAAATGTAAGATTATATGGTCAAAGTTTATTCGTTTCTTTTGTCTATTAAGTAAAAGTGATATATTTGGACCCCTCGGTGATCTGATGTTGATAATATAGTGTTGGGCCCAATCGGGACTAAATTAATGTGTTCAATTTATAGTCTGATGATGTCATCACAAATCGGGAAATTAAGAAACAGATTCTTGGACCATGAGATTGATTTTAACCTATGTCTCGTGTCCATACGATATCAGGAAGAATGAAGGAATAGCTGATAACTTATCTTAGGGATGACATATGATTTGATCATAGTTTAGTAATGTCTTTGGAAAACATATTTTGCTTATTATTCTTAATTATATAGGAAATGATAGTTAGCAACTTATCCAATTAGGACAGTCTTGGATTAAGTGTCTAAGGTCTTAACTAAATTAGTATAATTTTAAAGAATAAAAGTGAAGTCCTTTTCGGGTTGGCCTCATAATCAGGAAATAGCTTGGATTGAATGTAAGAGAGAGAGAGAGAGAGAGAGAGAAATGATTTATTAATATATTATATGATTATTATATTAATCGGAAATAGTAATAATTACTTAAGAACTAATCAGTAGTAATTGGAATTAATTTTGGGTTTATTAGAATTAATTAGAGGTACAATGGTTGGACTACAATTGTTCAATAGTTGAGCAAAAAAAAAATCCACAAACTTCCTAAGAGTGGATGCTTTTGGAGCCCTTCTCTAGGGTTTCTAAAAGCCTCCAACTTAGATAAGGAAACAAAATTTGAATGGGAATAAAATATTATTATTTTATTATTCAAATTTAGGGTTTGTAGGTTATTTGGACAATATAAATAAGGATGTCCCCTAGCCAAAATTGGCCTACACTCCTCATACCTCAAGAAATTTTATATTCTACTCTCCCATCTCCTATATTCGATCTTAAGGTTTCCTAGGGTTTTAGGTGTGATGCATTAGAGGCTACCACACAATTGGAGTTAGTTTTCTAATAAGATCTTCAAATGTTGCTTAATTCGATTTAAGCACAAAGGTATGTGTACTTTGACTATGATTTTCTATTTATATAAGGAGTTTAGTTTTGTTTAATAAAGTATGTTGCTATTAATAGTGAAAAGCCAAAGATCCATTTTTGTTTACATGTGCCCATAAGTGTTTATGTGAAATTCTGTAAGTACATGTGATTCGTAACCTAAAAACTCCAATAATCTCTATATGGATCACTAGGTATGAGATCCGTGTACTACACTGGTTTATAAAAAAAATTTAATATAAAATTGTAAGCATTACATATTTTTTTAAAGTAATAATTTTATATAATTACAAATAATATAATAAATAAAGTAAGTAATTTAATATATAGTTTAAGATATTTGAAATTCTGTAGAGCATTTATTATGAAATTTAATATAATGATTTACTTTACATATATAAATCTCACTAAAATATAAATTTTAAATTTTAGAAAACGAAAAATACAAGAAAATAACAAGTGGAAAAAAAAATTAATAAAAAACTCTTAGAAAATGAGATGTGTTAAATTCAATGAGAACATGATAGTTGACAAAATTGATTTTCATTTATTAGGTTAGATTTTCAACTCATTAACCTATTTAACACATTAACAATTATTCCAAACTAGTCAAAACATCAAACTTTCATTCAGAATACAAGGTTAATCTAGACCATTTTGTCGTTGTTTGTTTATGAAAACATCAAACTTTCATTCAGAATACAAGAATAAGTCTTAATACATCAAACAAAATACGACATTTATCAAAATACAGCTTTTGTAATACATCAAACTACTTGTTAAACACAAACAACACAACTTTATGAGTAAATAGCTTCTATATCATCATGTCGAACTCTTGTCTAACAACCAAATTTTCTTGTTCCATATTCATCTTGTATATGTTGATCTCGTTTTCCTCGTTTTCCAATGCAGAAACTTTCAGGGTAAGATCGCAAGGTTCTATTCCACTTTTTTTTTTTTTTTTTTTTTTTTTTTTTTTTTTTTTTTGTGGAATTGAAGTTCTTTTTTGGGGTTTCAGGATCCACCCATTCCCTGTACTTGTATTTGGACCTTCATTCTTGAAAGAAAAAAAATATTAAAGGAAGAAGACTAAACCAAAAATTCAAAATGTTTGATTTATCATGGAGTTAGGACACAATCTAAATTTTCTTCTAGCATTATCTTCAGTCTGTGAAGTCTGCACTTGAGATGGTAACCCACAATCACAAGGATTTTTAGGTTGAAATTCAACATATCGTTTTGAATTTATAGAAGAAGAAGCAGCCATGTCGATCTTGGGTAAATTTGAGGACAATGAAGCATACAATAACTAATAACGTAACAAGTGCCTTTAATATGCCAATTAGATGTCACATAATGCGACATAAGCAGTAACCTACACCATCCGGTTATAATGATATATTGTGAACACAAACAAGTTAGATGGTATATTGTGTGAAAAAAATACCAAATGTAAACAAAATCAACAATTGGTTATCCTTCTAGGTCATTTTCCATAAAATTAGTTACAAATTTAAATTCGCTAGTTTTAATAAAAACAATTTTTTTCTAAGAGTACACATGAGTTTTATGTCTATACACGGCCAACAAACTATATTTGAATAGCAACTTGTACATTTTCTTGGAGAATCTAATTAATACGATTATACGACTCCTGTAAAATTGGAGTAAATTTAGGGAAGAAAAAACAGAAGTTTACTTGCGGTCAAATCCATATTGGCTTAGTTTCTTCTCTTAATGGAATTTTTTTTGGTGAAACAAGAAAATATACAACAAAGACCTGACCCATTAAAACTTTCCAGAATTCCTTATTAACAATTTATTTTCCAATTTTGCCAATTGGTCTGAGATCAAATCACAAGTATGAAAATATATTCTAGACATCTAATTTACAATCAACTATTCATTACTCATTATGCAGTTTAATGTATAATGATCTGATAAAAACGAATCTCACAATAGTTGATGGCACTTTCTCTTGGTTTTAAATGTGAACTCTCCTCGACTCGTATTTCTTTACACCATTACCATGTCGACGAAGTGTCTTCCCATCAATAGGAATTTATGACAAGGTAACAAGTGTGGAAATTAAGACAGTTTTCCTACCTTTCAGATCAAATATAATGGGATTAATAACTTTGTAAGGTAACGAACGATTGCTCCTTATATACATTTAGTCATTAAATTGTTTTACACGTCTTACAATTAAATTTTGTTATTGTAGGTTTTATTGAACACATTTAGTCATTATTTTTTCTTTCGCATTTAATCATTAATCTTATTTTTATAATAATTAGTCACTAATTTTTTTTATATATTTTACCACTATTCTTACATTATATATATATATATATATATATATATATATATATATATATATATATATATATATATATATATATATATATATATATATATATATAAAATGTATGCATGCTACAAAACTTGAATGGAAACAACAATTTGATTCTATATGTTCTTATGTGTTATATGTTTTCCAGTTCAAACAATAAATGTAACTAATCAAGAAATGACAAAGAAACCATATAATAAAATGAAAATCGTGTTCATCTATTAGTTTGTGGCATGTTTAGAGATGAAATTTAGGGATGAATACGTGTGTGCACATCTTATAGAAATAACAACCGCCCAGTTGAAACCGTAGACTCCTTTATCGTCAAATTAATTCTCTGTCCATTGGAACTAAATTTAATATATTAAACTTTTGCTTTTAAATGCTTATCCACTACCGACTTCATTTATTATCCTTGTACTTCAATTCACCAAATTATTCATTTTTCTGTTTGATATCAGTTATGCAAGATGATTTGTACACATCGGTTTTTCTACAGCATTTTTTCTATTGAATATTATAATGAAATCAATATGTAATGGCTAGACACGTTAGAATAGGTAGATACGTTAATCGAGAAAAAACAAACAAACATGATAACCCTTAACTAATTAAGTAATTGCATCATTGTCCAGCTTTAACATCTACCACACACATCATCACTATTGCCGTATAAAATCCAAGTCTTTAAAGACTTGAAACGTAGATTGAACACCTTGACTGAACCGTTTCAAATTATTGACCTGATCTTGGTCTTGATGTGAATTTCTTTGTGGTTGTATACACATCGGATTTGGTGTTTTGATTGAATTAGTAAGATTTTTATACGACTAAACATTACTAATATTTGTTGTTATTGTTATCACTACAGGGAAAAAAAGAATTAGCAGCGACAAAAGTCGCCGCTAAAGCCTAGAAACATCGCCGGTAGAGGTAATAGCGGCCGCACGTCGCCGATAAAAAGTCGTCGCTACTGCTCTATCACTATTGATCAAAATGTTGCCAGTAAAGACAATTGTCGCCGCTAATGCTTTCGTCGCCGGTAATACCAATGTTGCGGCTAATGTTGGTAATAGCATTTTTTATTTTTTTTAATTTTTTGTTAATCAATGATTTCGGTGCAAAAAAAAAAAAAACGATACATAACGACATTAAATAAATAAATTTCTTTTTACAGAATATCATATTAGGTACAAAATAGTGTGACGACATTATATTTAATTAATTTTATACCAAAATAAACAACCAAAGTTTTATAATTACAACAAGCTAGTACCAAAGTGTCACGACAAGTCTAACATACAAAATATAAACTAATTATCTGATGAACGGTCACCTTCGTTCCCGTCATTTCCTAATTGATCTTTCCCCGATTGAAAAAACACATAAAGTTCATCCCTACACGTCGGATCGTTGAGCATTGTCCGGTTCCAACTACATAATAAACAACAATATATATATAAACCTATAAATTAAATTATCGAACATAAACAAAAAAGCCTACCAAAGTACATTGCTATTTGTAAACTAGGGACAAAAAACCAAAGTACATTGCTATTTTTTGCACTTAAAACATAAACACAATTACCAAATCAACATGTATTTATTGATGCTAAAGTACATTACTATTTTTAAACTATGGGCAAAAAACCAAAGTACATTGCTATTTTTTACACTTAAACATAAACACAATTACCAACATAATTACCAAATCAACATGTATTTATTGATCATTATATAAATACATGACGCTTTGAAATTAAACAATCTGCTCTTTTTGTGTTAAAGAACCTTAAATACAAGAAATAACAAAGTACATTGCTATTTCTTGCCTTTAAATACAAGAAATACCAAAAGTATATTGATATTTCTTGCACTTGGGATAAAAACACTATTACCAAATCAACATGCATTTATTGATGCCAAAAAACCAAAGTACATTGCTATTTCTTGCTTGGGACAAAAAACCAATTACCAAAGCTTTTAACAAATAATCACCACAAACCAAAATTACCAAATCAACATGCATTTATTGAAATTAAATAATCTTGTTTTACATGTGACGGTTGTGATGATTGTGGTGGTGGCTGCGATGGTTGTGCAATCAGCGGGATATAAGAAGGTTTTTGGCTGATGCTTCTGATATGGCCACGTCGTTCACCTAATACTCTCTCAAAATAGCTATTTCTTGAGCGGGTGTTAACTCTCTTTCACCTTCTAGCCCTTGCCTTTGTTCTAAGAGTTCTTCCACTAACCAATTATGTGTTTCCCAAAAGTGATTAATAATTAAGTAAAAATAAACATTTAATTATATGATAAAATTATATTTAAATACTTACATATTGTTGTTCTGCCTCGACACTAACAAATACACTATTCCTATCGACATGAGCCTTGCAAAACGTTTCCACTCTCTTCAGGTTCTGTTTAATATTAAAAAATTAGATTATATTTTAAAAAGATAATTACAAATATCGTACATTACCTTCTTATAACAAGTACTGCTATACGACCACGAACCCCCCACGGTTCACAGTTGTTTGCATTTCATGGACTTTTTTGTTCCTTTCTGAAGCAACTATGTGTTCAGCCGTTTGAAAATACACAATTGTTTTCCTCCAATTATCAACCTCCATATCATGTGGGGGGTTGACTAATGCTCTTGGGATATCCTCATACCCTCCGACTTGCAAAACATATTCTTTTGTATCAGCTTTACACTCCAGATAAACTTTTAACAAAGCCGCTTCAAAACTCTCTAACAACACAGCAGCGTCTGGATCCTGGGACATCCCATCAAAATCAAACTTTGTCTACAAAAAATAAAATAAAAGTTAGCCAATTATGAACCAGATATAACTAACCATATAAAATATTCTTATATAAATAATTTACCCTTAAATGTTGTTTTACTGTATCCTTTATCGCGGGCAAACATGTCATTTAGCTCTCCTACGGGATCATATGCCATATCTCTATCATAGTCCATGCCAATCAGTTTTCCCTTATTTAGTTAGAGCGCTCTTTCGAGCTTAAGGTTTTTTGCTTTTCCTCGGACTCTCTTGTGTGACACAGTTACAAATATAATTAAAAATGATTAGAAATGGTATTTTATAATAAATCAATAAAAATAGTAAATAAAAGTTCATAATAAGACTTACCATCCTGCTCATGATGACCAGCTACCGCCTGGGAAAGGTGGGTCCTCAACTCCATCACCCCCATGTTCACGACCCATAATAGCAACCATGGTGTCAAAAACAATAGCCATATTGACACCATTTCCTACAAAATCGAAAGATATACATGTACAATTTCTATTACAAATACACAATACATAGGAATACATATTGTTTTTTTCTATTTGCACATTGTAATTTTTTTACATTTTTAGTATTTATATAATTCTATTTTTGTTTTTTTCCAATTATAGCATTGTATTTTAAACAATTATATTATGCTGTTTTTTATTGTAGTGGTTTACTTCATGTTTTCATTGCTAATAATAGCATCCTATTTTATTTATTTTTTTACAATCCACATTATTTTTTTTATTATTATAAAAAATAGCATTATCAATAATAGCACCTTATTTTATGTTTTCATTGCTACTAATAACATCCTACTTTATTTATTTGTTTTTTTTACAATCCACATTGTTTTTTTTCTATTAAAAAAGTAGTATTTTCAATAATGGCATCTTACTTTATATGTTTTACAATAGCATCATACTTATACCAAAAACACATGCTTTCACATACATGCATAATAACATTAAATACACATACTTTCACATACAAAACCACATGTACACCAAATACACATACACTATAAATACATACATAGTGATATCCTACTTATACCAAAACCATATACTTTCACATAATACATAATAGCGTCAAATACACATACTTTCACATACATAAATCACATATACACCAAATAAACATATATTCTCAATATATATATATATATATATATATATATATATATATATATATATATATATATATATATATATATATATCAAACACACATTAACATCCTACTTATATCAAATACACAAATTTTCACATACATAAACCAATTTCACATACATATATCAAATACACACATATACTACATATACACAAAATACACATTTTCACATATACACAAATACACAATATTTACAAATACGCATATAACATTATACGACAAATATAATGAACACATAAACATATAAAATAAAGTCATAAATGATGGGATTAAAATAACTTTTAATCTATGAAGATCGATTAGATCTTGAACAAGTATATGAATATGAAACAGTAAAAACGCAATAATAAGAACAAAACAGCTTGAATCAAACGTGTCGAATGATTAAATAAAATCCTCAGAAGAGCTCGATTAAGAACATCAACTGTAGAGGATTAGAAGATTACAAGAACGATTAAAGAAAATATTGCACTCTGTATGAATCGCTATGACGATAATCTCTATAAACCTGAACCTAATATGCATGCAAGCATTAACTTATATACAATACATAAAAGGCTCTCGGTTGGACAGGCCCAAACCGGAGAATACAAGGCTAAACTAACGAGCCCAAAAGACGCAACATCAAAACTATCTTCAGCCTAACAATCTCCCCCTTTGCGTCAATTTGGAGCGAGACCTTCACTTGTGACTTGGGCCGGCAGCTGAAGCTGGTACCTTCTTCTTCACGGTATTAAACAAACACTTGGTTATGGAAAGGATGGTCTGTCTAAACCGAATGTACCAATTGATCATATCATTGAAGTACTTGATGTCATCAGCCGAATTCTCCTTACACCGCTTGATGATTGATAAGACGTGTTCCAAGCAGGCTGTGGTGTAAAGGTGCTTGTCAGCTAAAGCGAAGAGACATTTCTGTCCTTCGGCTCTGGTGAACATCACTGAGTTTCGCCTCGGATCTATCTTGCCCATTTGCATTTGATTTAGATCGCTGGCCGATCCCACAGGTGCTACTTTCGGTTTCTTCTTAAACACTGTGGCGACCTCCTGATCCATTAGGGCAACCTCCATGATGTAGCAAGCCAACATCCTTTTGACATGGTCTATGATGGGACCATATTCGGCTTCATTTGTCAGCAGGATATTGTACAAGACTATCCAATCATGAGGATTTAGATTGGGCAGATCCGCCAGGGTGATAATTTGAGCAGTTCTTGCAGATCCACGAATAAGCTTGAACTTAACGTTTGTGAATCTCCCCACGGCATAAGGCTTCAGCACTCGAACGCTAACAATCTTCTGGGCGCTCCATGTAAGGTATTGAGGGCGAGCGGCCTCCAGGTAGAAGTCAATGAGCTCCCTGTCAAGCTCATCGTTCGGATGCGGGACTTCAAAAATGTTAGAGAAGGCGTGGAAGATGAACGCCTTTCGAGTCAGCGACATATCAAACTGCGAATCAATAGAGTTGTTGCAGTCGAATGATATCACCGGCTCGAGCCATAGTATGCATGGAGTCTCTATGGCCTCTTTTATCATACGATCCCTGGTCCAGGCAGGGAAGAGCAACTTTCGGCTCTCAAGGAGATCGTGGGCTTCTTTTTGCTTTCGTTCGGCTTCTTCAGCCTCACGCGCCACACGACTGGCATCGTCTTCAGCATTGCGACTGTTCTTTCTTTTTAACATGTCAGCAATGGTCTCCTTGTCTCCATCTTCATCTTCATCTTCATCTCCTCCCTCAGCTATATTTTTGCCCTTGTTCTTCACACCCGAACCCGAGGCATGACCAGTTGGGGTTGGTTCGGTTGTGTGAGTAGCTTTGGAGGAAAGAGGTGGTTTCGATCCTTTCTTCTCATCTCCCCCTTGTTTCGGAATGGACACGAAACTCGGTAGGCCTTTAATTTTGCTTAAAAGGTCCATGGCCGGAGAGAGTTTTTCAGCGAGGGTGCGCCTCACCGAATGATTAAGGATGGGGTCGTGTGCTTCCAGGATGTTTGATAGAGCTGCGTGGACATCCGAAACACACGTCTTTATGACCTCCCTCTCGGATCGAAGAGCTTCCAATTGTTGCTGGGAGTTGGAAAGCTGCGTGCTCTTGACCTTAAGGGCGGTAGTTTTATTCGCCAAGACGTCCATCAGAGAATTTTCTGCCGCAAGATCCTCTTGTAGCTTTGCCGGGCGGGCATCAATGGAGGCACGAAGTGCCGAGTTGTCGTCGCTAAGATGTTGTCTGAGAGTAGCGAACGAAGACAGCTCCGTCGAGACAAACTTGGCCAATTGTTGAACAACTGGTTCCAGAGTTGTCTTAGTGGCTTCGGCGCTCGCCTGCAAGGACTGCAGCAGGACAGAAGCGTCATTGAATAGTTTATCGACTTTTTCGGTCGCTGCCTCATAGGATCCGGTGGAGGCGTCTATAGCAGCAGTTGCTGAGGCCACGGAATCATGTTGAGCCCTAGAGAAGGCGTCAACGATCTTCTGAAGGGCAGCTTCAGACAAAGATGACTGCTGATTGGAAGAGGAAGCGAGAAGTTGATCAACCTTCTCGTTAAGCTCGCGAAGATGCTTCTTTGTCACAGGAGCATCATCCTCCTCATCACTCTGAACTTGAAACGGACTATAGTAGACCGAATCAAAGTTCATGTGATCACCACCAAGGTACTGATCGTCGCCATCAGAGGCGTCTTCTGGAGATTGAGGTGGTGATGAAACTGGGGGTGTTATGGGTTTGGTTGGTTCAGGTTGAGTGGGTGGGGGGTTAGTTTCGGGTGGTGGTTGTGTATGGGTAGGGTCGGTTGTATGTGTTTGAGTTTGTGGTGGTTCGGTTACAGGAGGGGTTTCGGTAACTGGTGGTGTTTCGGTTGATGTGGTGAATATGGGTGGAGGTATAGGAAATGAGGTTGGGGGAATAGTGGGGTTTATGGTGGGAATGGAAATAGGAATTGTGGGTGGAGGTGAAGGAACTGGGGATTGATGAAGTTCCATCTCTGGGGTTGGGGACCGAGGTGGTGTGTTGCCTCGTTGAGGAGATTCGTCTCCTTGTGATCCTTCAGAGTCCAAACTCCCACCTTAAGATTCGCTCGAAGAGGAGGGAATAACGAGCTTTCGCTTCTGTTGGGTCTTCCTCCTTTTCGGCTGTGGGGATGAAGCAGCCTTCGGTTGTTTTCGCTTCTTGGGAGAATGTCCCTTTGGAGCTTTGGACACTTGCTTCCCCTTCTCTGCCTTTTTGCCCCTGGCCACCGGTTTATCGGCATCATGAATCGATCGCAGCATGTCCGGTGTCAGTTCCCTCGGACCAGTTGGCCTAAACTCCTTGATCGTCCTGATCAGTCTGCTATCGGCGGGCACATCGGCATACATCGACTCCGGGATAGAGCCAATAAATGAGAATTTTGATGCATCGGATACGATGATCTTCTTGGTATGAAACGTACCAATAGAAGACATCGGTGCACCATCGGCTGTTGGAACATTGAACTTGTCCATGGCCCATCTTGTGATCAAGATCCAGAACCGGGCCAACGACACCTCAGAGTGTCGGAAAGAGGAAGAGAGGCTCTGAATCAGCTGTTGCCAAAGGACAAACCCATAGTCCAGGTTTATCCCGTTGTACACCCCATACATTATCGAAAGGAAAAGACGACTTGCACCGTCAGATCCTGAGCTCCTCTCTGACAGACCCTTGAAGAGAACTGTAAATAATCCATTCCACTGGGGCGGTAGGCAAGACTTCTTAAACTTGGCGACGGAGGTGAGAACCTCTGTGTAGCCCATGTTATAAAACATGCTGTACAACATCCCAACCGGAATCGTCTCCGGGTTAACTCGCGATGGGTCAGCAGCAAACCCTAACATAGTGCAGAAACGGGGGCGAGAAATCGAGGTCTTGTGGTCTGCCACTTCAAAGAATACCCTATCGACGGCCTTGTCGTAGTAAGCCGTCGCATAGACCTGAGATAAGGCCACCATTGGCACCGTTTCAATCTGTGACAGTGCAGGAGCAAGCTGGGAGTACTTTAGGCATTCTATGACCGGCGACATGTAGGAATCATACGCCAGTAGGTTCAGATCAATGACTAGACATTGTTGGGGCCGGATGGGAAGAATCTGAGAAGTTGCATGAACAGAAGAAGACTCAGCCATTGTTGCAGGTTTGGAGAAGAAGATGAACGGGAGAGTGTTTGGGAGTGTTTTTGCTTTGGAAATTATGGAGTCAGTAAAGAGGTAAAAGGTGGTGTTGATGGCTTTTTATAGTAGGTGATAGGAGAGAGAAAAATCGTTTCAAATCTCTTATGGAAATACGAAGCGGGTTTTTGTGAGTGACTGATTGGTGACAGTTGGGGCGTGCGATGATCACGTAGGAGAGAGAGTGTCAGATTCCTAGGATTACGCCGCCCAATAAGCGCCGGTTCAGAGAAAGGAACCGTTTCCATTTCCACACGCACCTCTAATGTCAGAGTAATGACGCTTCAATATCGCACACGCGTCCTTTAAGTGTCAGAAAAAGCGCGGCCATTTCAAATTCACGCGCCCTCCTTTTTACTGTCGTTTGAATTTCTATCCTTTTAACTCCCGCCGAGTCAGCAACTTTTTGTCTTATCCCTTTTAAACGGCTGTTTTCAAGTAATGACCCACGTAGATAGGTTCTGACCACAACTTCATTATTTACCATCCAGTAATAATCCAGCCTGTAAAAATAATTAGTAACGGAATTTTGGAAAATCTAGGATTTTCGTGCAAAGAGTGTAAAAGAAAAAGAAATAAAGCAACTCTTTTTAGGATATTCTGTGATGTCAATAATGACACGAAACTGATGATCCCGGGCACGAATCTCTTCCTTGAAGGTCAAGAGAGACCTCAAAGTGTTAGTGTGGAATCTCGTTGAATTACGATCAAACATTTATTAATAAATGTTGAAAGGCGTCTTTTAATAAGGCTAATTTAAGGTGGTTACGCTTTGATTCATCAATTCAATTCTTGATATAAGAACGAAAGTGAACAAAGTACTTGTGAGACCGGTGTAGTCTGTTGAACAAGTAGGTTGGAGTTGATTTTGTTTTGGCTTTGATTAATATGAAATCTCATATGAAAATATAAAACTGGATCCCTTGGGAAGAAATGTTATTGTGTGTAACAATTTCATGGGAATCACTCAAAAGAAAAATTGAGATTTCATGAGGGTACATTCGTCAATTCATTGGTGAAATCTTGATCAAATTAATTGGTCACCGTCAATTCGTTGGTGTTGAATTTTGGGTTTCACTCAGCTCGTAGTGGCACGAAACTAAGATCATAAACACAGATGTTGTGTAACCATAAACCTCAGTGGTAGTTTCTGAGAGTCTCAAGGGTTACGTTGATGAAACGAATGTAATGGAGAAGGGTAACGGGGAGGGTGTAAGAAAACATAGTACCTCTGCTGCGAACACAAGGACCAAGCAGGAAAGTCTTAACTCATGTGAGAAAAGAGTGAGGTAGCTCACGATTAGAATAAATATGTTAGCCTGATTGGGAAGATAAGGTTGGTGTATACCAGGTCATGAAGGCTATTATTCAAAATCTTATGAGGCTTGGGACACATACAGCAGCATGCTTCTAGGGACACTTAAGTAAGTCATCAATTATATCCCCATAAACAAATGAGCACACACAAAAAAAATAAAATATTTTTGGAGTTTTGATATTTTAAAAAAAAATTATAAAAGAGTTAAAAGAAAAAAAAATACGATTTAAAAAAAACTTTGGAAAAAAAATTGAAAAACCGAACCCGAACGTTCGGTTGGTTTCGGTTGGGAAAAGGTGAAAAACCGAACCCGAGCGTTCGGTTGGTTTCGGTTCAGGAAAATTTTGAAAAACCGAACCCGAACCTTCGGTTGGTTTCGGTTCAGGAAAATTTTGGAAAACCGAACCCGAACCTTCGGTTGGTTTCGGTTCAGGAAAATTTTGGAAAACCGAACCCGAACCTTCTGGAGGTTTCGGTTTTGAAAAATTTTAAGAAACCAAAGAGTTTAGATATGCAATTTGGAAAAACTTTTTACACAAAGAAAAACACATTTTGTACAAAGAAAATATACAACTCAGAAAAACTACCTTTGAAGTAATGAGCGAGTCAGATGGTTGAACCGAACCCGAACGTTCGGTTGGATTTGCTTCTTACATTTGAGTTTGAGAGGTAGTGTGAGGTACTGACTCTGATTCCATCATACCTAGCCCTTGCAATATTTTATTGAATGATGCTTCAGGAAGAGCTTTGGTAAAGACGTCAGCCAGTTGATCAGTGGTTCTTACGAAGTGAACTTCGACATTTCCATCTTCCACATGATCTTTGATGAAGTGATACCGCAGTGCTATGTGTTTGGTTTTAGAATGTTGCACTGGGTTATGACAGATCCTAATTGCACTTTCAGAGTCACAATATAGTGGGATCTTCTTCATATTGAGTCCATAGTCTCGAAGTTGACTCTGGATCCAAATCACTTGGGATGTGCAGGATGCAGCGGCAATGTATTCCGCTTCGGCAGTAGACAACGACACACATGTTTGTTTCTTGGATTGCCAGCTGACCAACTTCCCATCAAGAAATTGACAGCCACCAGTTGTGCTTTTACGGTCGAGTCCACATCCTCCAAGGTCAGCATCAGAATAGGCTTGAACGAAGAAGCCTGAATTGGATGGATACCATAGACCTAAGGAGGTGGTTCGCTTGAGATAGCGTAGGATGTTCTTTACTGCCAGCATGTGAGGTTCGCGTGGGTTAGCCTGAAATCGAGCACAATAACACACAGAAAACATGATATCAGGCCTGCTAGCAGTTAAATACATCAGAGAGCCTATCATTTGACGATAGAGCGTGATATCGACAGCCGGTTTATCTAGTGAAGGGGTAAGCTTGGTGCCGAATGCCATTGGGACTTTGACTTTTGAGTCGCCCATCATTCCAAACTTCGCTAGGAGAGTCTTCGTGTAAGCTTCCTGATTGATAAAGATGCCTTTTGGTCCCTATCTTATATTTAAACCAAGGAAAAAATTAATAGGACCCATTGAGCTCATTTCAAACTTAGTCTCCATCAACTTTCTGAATTCAGCTGTTAAGTTGGGATTCGTGGAGCCAAAGATGATGTCATCGACATAAATTTGAACTATCATAAGGTGGTTACCTTCCTTTTTGCGAAAGAAGGTTGGGTCAACCGAACCTTGTTTGAATTTAGACATCTTTAAAAATTTTGTAAGCGTTTCATACCAGGCTCTCGGAGCTTGTTTGAGGCCGTACACAACTTTATCCAGAATATAGCAATGATTTGGATACTTTTCGTTCACGAACCCAGGAGGTTGCTCCACATACACAGTTTCTTCGAGTTCTCCATTGAGAAATGCACACTTGACGTCCATTTGGAAAACCTCAAAGTTTTTGTGAGCAGCATAGGCCAGAAATATTCTAACAGATTCTAGCGTAGCCACTGGAGCGAACGTCTCTTCGTAATCAATTCCTTCCTCCTGACAGTATCCCTTGACCACCAGACGAGCCTTGTTCCTTATGACATTACCTTCCTTGTCCATTTTGTTCCTAAAAACCCATTTGAGACCAACAACCGAAGCATCTGGAGGAGTTGGAATGAGGCGCCAGACTTTATTCCTTTCAAACTCGTTCAGTTCGTCTTGCATTGCTTGAACCCAATCAGAGTGATCGAGGGCAGTGTTCACTGTCTTCGGTTCAAATTTTTATACGAAGGAGTTAAACATACAAAACTCAACTTTTGAAAATAAGGATGTCTGTTTTGCCTTCAGTTGAGATCAGGTTAGAACTTTTTCAGATACATCACCAACTATTTGAGAGATAGGATGATCTCTGGTCCATTTGGTAAGAGGAGGGTAATTCGGATCGAAGGTTGGATCTAGTTCAGCGTTGATCATCTCTTCTGGCTCAGATTGGCTATCGTAATCAAGCGTCATATCATCATGCTCCCCCTCAATTGATGAGTCTTGAGAAACATGAGGTTCAGGGGTTTCTTGTGGTGCTGGACTTCCAGACGTTGAAGCACCTTTGTTTGGAGGGGCATCTTTGGTTGAAGAGGCACCTTCGGTTGGTGAAGGACCTTCGGTTGAAGATGTAGAGTTTGGCTCCCCCTGGACTTGTGAGCTTGGCTCCCCCTCGACATGAGAACTTGGCTCCCCCTCGACTGAAGCATTGATGGATGGGGATTCATCAGTGGGTGATTCTCCTTCATGCATTCTTCTTGCAGCATCTTCGACAATCTGCTTCATATGATCAACTTTGTTGTCAGCTGCACCTGCTTCTGAAAGAGAAGCTTTTTCCGGTTCGTCAAAGAGTTCCATAAATTTCTCGTATAAATTGGCGATCGAGACTGTGACTTGGCCAGTTTGAGGAAAGATTTCCCCGGCAGTGTCTTCTATGGCCTGTAGCTTCTTGACATAGCTATCGTCAAAGGTCACATAGTATGTCTCTTCAATCCTTCTTGAACGTTTGTTTAGGACCCTGTACGCCTTGGATGTGAGTGAGTAACCCAGAAAGATTCCCTCGTCGGCTTTAACATCAAACTTGTTGCGGTGTTCTTTAGAGTTAAAGATGAAACACCTTGAGCCAAACACATGGAAAAATTTCACATTGGGTTTTCTGTTATTTATTATCTCATATGGTGTGAGTGTGAACCGCTTATTGAGATAGGACCTGTTCTGTGTATAACAAGCAGCAGAAATAGCGTCAGCCCAAAAATAAAGAGGTAAGGAAGCGAAACTTAGCATAGTTCGGGCAGCTTCACACAGGGATCGGTTTCGTCTTTCGACTATTCCGTTTTGTTGTGGTGTGTAGGGAGCTGAGAAATTGTGACTAATTCCCTTTTCTGCAAGAAACTCTTCAAACTCCCTGTTCTTGAATTCAAGACCATTGTCGCTCCTGATGTTGCGAACAACCTTCTTGAGCTGGACTTCAATTTGCTTGATAAACACTTTCAGCTTTTGAGTCGCTTCAGATTTGTGCTTTAGAAAGAACACCCATGTAAATCGTGAAAAGTCATCAACGATAACAAGAATATACTTGCTACCACCGATGCTTTCGATAGATGAAGGACCACACAAATCGATATGAAGCAATTCGAGTGGTTCAACAACTTTTGTGTTGATTACAGATGGGTGACTTTGACGACTCTGCTTTCCCATTTCGCATGCAGCACACAAATGCTCTCTGTCGAACTTGAGCAATGGAAGACCCCTAACATGACCTCCAGTGACAAGTCGGTTGATATCTTTAAAATTGAGATGAGAGAGTCTTCGGTGCCACAACCAGCTTTCGTCGGATTGAGCTTTTGATAACAGACATATGGCTGGGTTTCCTTTGATGGGTTTCATGTTAAGAGGAAACATTTCACCCTTTCGCTCTGACTTTAGAATTACTTTCTTTGTCTTTTTCTCTATGATTTCAGAACCTTCATCATCGAATGAAACTTTGAGACCTGTACCTCCAACAAGCTGAGATACACTGATGAGGTTGTGTTGGAGTCCTTCCACATAAGCCACCTTCCTTATTGTAAAGTCACCATTCGTTATCATCCCGTATCCCTTTATGGTGCCGAAAGAGTTATTTCCAAACTTAACGTTGCCACCATTTGCAAGAGATCTGTATTCCCTGAGCTCCTCTTTCCTCCCTGTCATGTGACGCGAGCAGCCACTATCGATGTACCATTCTTCGTCAAACTGCTCGTCACTTATAACCTGCAAAAATTAAGCAGATTTAGGAACCCAAAGTTTCTTGGGTCCATGTGAGCTTTTCATGGGAACGGGAATAGTAAGAGAGATGTCAACTAGATATGTTCGTTTTATTAGAGTTGTTTCATCTTTCTTTTTAATGATAAAGACTTTTATTTTGTTAGGATTGAGTGTGTTCGTTTTGGACTCTGATTTGGATTCATCGACCTTCTGCTTTCCCTTCTGTTCAGCTGATGAATGAGGTTTTTGAGAACAAATGGGATTAGCTTTAAAGCAAGATGGAGATGAATTGGTGGAAGTAGAAGAATTAGAAGAACGAGAAGATTTAGAATGAGAGGTTTTGGATGGAGAGGACTTCCTTGTTGGTGACTCTAGGGGACCCTTTTGCTTTTGATCACTGGTGGGACTGACCTTAGAGTCTTGTTCTCTTTTGACTTCAGAACCGAACCTTTGCGTTCGGTTGGAGTTGTTCTTGGAACCGAACCTTTGGTTTCGGTTGAAGTCCTTTTCAGAACCGAACATTTGCCTTCGGTTGGTATCTTCTTGTGAACCGAACCTTGGCTTTCGGTTGGTATTTTCTTGTGAACCGAACCTTGGCTTTCGGTTGTTGGAACTTTCAGGCTTTCTTACAGGATTGTTTTCATACTTCAGATTCTTGTCTTTGTGTGAATAGTATGCATTCTGGGAGTGCCAGAATTGTTTCCTTTCAGAAAGGTTTTTCCTGTATCTTTGGTTCCTTTCTATATTCTTATCTCTCATCTGCTTAGGTTGATGATGAACGTTCGCTTTCGTTTTTGCTGTCACCTTGGCTGGTTCCTTTTGAACTTCAGGAGTTTTACTTTGAGCCGAGGGAGCAGAGGGAATATCCGAAGAAGATTCAGTTTGCACTGAGGAAGTGGAAGGAATATCTGATGAAGTTCCACTTTGAGCTGTTGGAGTAGAGGGAATGTCTTCTTTTGCAGAATGATCATTCTCCTGAGGAATATCTTTCGTACCACTGGTACTTGGCTCATTGAAGTTATCCGGCTTATTTAATGGTTCAGGGATGTATCTTCCTTTGCTCATCCAGGAGGTTCTTTCAGACAAGCCAACGGTTTCGTTTGCATTATCAATAGGAGCTTCCCAGAAGTACTCATCACAGCCATTAGCATTGTCTTCGTTAACAATAGCTGTGAGTTCAGCTGTTTGATGTTCGGTTACTCCAGTCACCTTGTATACCTGATTCGGAGTGGTCCTGACCTTTTGATACACAACAACTTTTTCTACTAATTTTGGGGACTTTTGTTGGGACAATCTAGCGAATTCCACAGAATTTTCAGAAATAAGATTTTTGTGTTTTTCAGTTTCGCTTTTAACAAATTCTGAGCAGTCAACCGTATCCTCTATAGAAATTTCACTCATGTTTTCGTCCTTATTAAGCTCAGATGCATTTTCAACATCGATTTTATTTTCTGAGCTTACGTTGGCGTTTAGAGAGTCAAATTTTTGCATGGTTTCGGTTCTCAGTTTAAGTCTGTCATTTTCGTCCAAAAGATTTTTGAGCATGTCCTTGTGGTCTTTGGATTTGATGAAGGACTCAATTTTGTCCAGTCCATACATATAGGTTGGGTTGACATCATCAGACGATATCACACTCTCACAATTGTAGGCTTCGGCATCGATTTCATCCTCCTTAAACTCTAGGAAGGGCAAAATCATGTGATGGATCTTTTGGCCTATCTCATAGTCTAAGTGAAGTTGAGTAATATTGGAATATAAACGTTTAGCAATTAAACAAAAAACATTTCGTTGTTTTAACAATTTTAAATTGTCTCTCTGCAAATAAATGTTTTCGTCTTTGACTTTAACTAATTCCGACTCTTTTAACTCAATCCACATTCGCCGCTCCTCACTCTTCGACGCCACCCTGCTTAATTGATCAGTCAGGTTAGAATTGGTGACTCGAGTTTGAGTTAAGCTACTATCTAAATGAGAAATTCTTGTATTAACATTTTTTAGTTCTTTCTCATATGAGGATGGTGGTACTTTAGATGAAATAAAAACAGATTGTACCTTCTTTATCAGTTCATCGAGCTCGTTGAACTGCTGGCTGAGTGGTTTGGCCGTAAAGCACATATCCTCCTGTACCTTCGGTCCATCGCTTCCTCCATCGGTATTGTATCCCCTCATTTGAGATACGTCAATCACCATGAAGCATTTTCCACCACTACTTTCCTCCTTAGCCACATAAGCCTTTCCATGAGTAGGCTTCCTCACTTCTTCGTCTTCTGAGTCAGTAGACCAAACTTCTGTGCTACCGAACTCATCGTCATTAACCGAACCCTGCACAATAAGAGCATTAATAGAAGGGTTAGCTGTAGACTTCTTCTTTCTCAACTCATCCAATCTCTTCTGCAGCACGGCTTCCTCATCATTTCCATCGTCCTTTTCAGCCATCTTCTTAAGAACACAGTCCTTAGCATAGTGGTTCTTGCCACCACAGTAGAAACAGCTTACTCCGGAATCGCCATCTGCCTTCAGTTCCTTCTTGGGCTTCTCAGCCTTCGGTTCATTGTTCACTTTTTCAGAGCTGTAACTCCCCTGCCAGTTTCGGTTTTTGTTGCTGGGGAATCTTTTCTTTATGAACCTCTTGGGATTGGATACCATCATGGCATAATCCTCAGTCGTGAGGTCATATTCCTCCAAGTTGAGCTCTTCATCCTCCATCACAGCTTTACTTTTAGATAGGAGGGCCAACGAACCAAGACTAGAAACAACGTTCTTCTCTTGAACCACAATCTTCTCTTGGGACTTTAGAATACCCACCAGTTTCGCCAAAGAATATGATTTAAACTGCTCATGGGCTTTGACTGTGGAAACCACTGCTCTCCATTCAGATCTCAGTCCATTCAAGAAAGTAACCTTCTGTTCGATGAGCTTCCTTTCAATGTCGTGTTTGATCATCTTGCTGAGAAGATGATTGAAGCGATCAAACGTCTGGGTCACCGTTTCTTCGGCCCCTTGCCTGAATTCTCCAAACTCAGATAGAAGCAAGGTTTGGATAGAATGTTCAAGATCTTCGTATGTGGAATACAGTTCGCGAAGTCTATCCCATACTTCCTTCGCCGTAGTACATGAGCTGACCAGTCTGAATGTGTCTGACTGAAGGGCGAATCTGATCAACCTTAACGCCTTAATATTACACTGGAATTTGTCTTTCTCGTCTTGTGCAATATCCTTCACGTCCTTAAGCAGATCGTTGTACTCTTTTTGTGTCTTGATGATTCTGGATGTAGCAGAATGAGAAAACGGTCCATTGATGATGGCTTCCCATATGAGATAACCATTGTCCTCCGATCCAATCACGTAATCTTCAAAATGATGCGCCCATACTTCATAGTCATGGGTGTATAAGATTGGAATCTTTGTCGTCGAACCGATGCTGTTGGAAATATTAATAGGGTTTGATTGCGTCGCGTCCATTATGATCGTAAAAACCTGTTCAAAGATCAGACTTGTAATAAAGCAGATTAGGGCAAAACAATAAATATTAAGATACGTCAATTAAGATGACGGCTCAATAAATATCGATGATTGCGGAAAACCCTAATGGAAATCTTTTTCACAGAAAAGATGTGTATCGATTACACAGCCTCCTGCTCTGATACCAATTGATGGGATTAAAATAACTTTTAATCTATGAAGATCGATTAGATCTTGAACAAATATATGAATATGAAACAGTAAAAACGCAATAATAAGAACAAAACAGCTTGAATCAAACGTGTCGAATGATTAAATAAAATCCTCAGAAGAGCTCGATTAAGAACATCAACTGTAGAGGATTAGAAGATTACAAGAACGATTAAAGAAAATATTGCACTCTGTATGAATCGCTATGACGATAATCTCTATAAACCTTAACCTAATATGCATGCAAGCATTAACTTATATACAATACATAAAAGGCTCTCGGTTGGACAGGCCCAAACCGGAGAATACAAGGCTAAACTAACGAGCTCAAAAGACGCAACATCAAAACTATCTTCAGCCTAACAATAAACATATACATATACAATACACATTTCATCAATGCAAAAACCCAATTAGACGTATAAACATGTATATACAAATTAAATACAATCACTAGCCTGAAATCAGAACATTGTGGTGGCGGAAATCAAACAGACAGTGCAGTGGTGGTGGTAGTCGCCGACGTTGACAGGTAAAAGAAATCAAAAACTGAAAATAACATTTTTTACAATTAATCACTATTATAAGATAAAAATCGATGTTACGAGAGAAAGGCAAAGATAAATGAGTCGGGATGACCTACGTCGCCGGACATGCTCCACAGTCGCCGGAGAAAGTGAAAATGTGTCACCAATATCTCCTCTTCCCATCGGAATTTTTGGTGATTTGTTACACTAATTGAATTTAAGTGTAATGTGTTGACTTGTTGACCAAAATCAATCTTGATGAATATTAAACATGTAAGGAATGTGCGGAGTGTACACTTGTTTAAGTTTACTCAAGATTAAAAGTGGACTGTTATTTAGGGGCGAAGCCCCTAAACGACCGGGGGTCTGGGGGCAACGCCCTTGGGAGCGAGGTCCAAGGGGCAGATCCCCTGGCTAGGTTATATTGATGTATAAAAAATGCATCAGAAATCCAAATTTTGAATATTTGACCCGTTTTTTGCTTTGCATTAATCCTTATAAAAAACCCAGATTACTAACAGTTTTTACTTTTGAAAAAACTGTTTTATGACGGTTTTCAGTCAAATGAGGTTTTTAACCAATTTTTTGGTTAGTTTTCTGGTACTCACGAAATTCATTCGTTTCATTCTCTGTTTTAATTCTCTTCTGAGTCTTATCCAATCAAAGATTAGGAAGTACCACCTAAAATACTTTAATTTGAAAGTGAAATCATAATTCTTAGATATCCAAGTGTGTTTATTACCCCTAATTCTAACAGGAATCTCATAGCGGGGATGAAAATGGTCGAGTTCGTTGATGGTGACCTTAATCGATGCGACTGGTTGTAGAAGAGGGAAGAAAAAAAACCATAGCGAAAATGGAAGCGAAACCGAAGGAGAAAGGGAAGTGGCGTCGATTTTTTGGGTTAAATGTGAGAAGCAATACCGGTGACACCAAATCCTTTAGCGGCAACTAGGCTCAATTGCGGCGACAAATATGGAGGGAATTTGACCGCATGTTTTTTTCGACCTTTAGCGGCGCCAATCGCGCCGATATTGATGTTGCCGCTAATGGATTAAAGCGAAACGGACTCTTGGTCGTTGGATTAGAAGCTCAATCGCACGGTTGGAGGTAGCGAGAACGGTTTCACGCGGAACAGTCCACCAAGGCATTACCTACGAACACTTTGTTGACGACCATATATCTTGTAGTGTATAGATGTATAGTGAGCATGAATAATAATTTTGAATTGGCTTTGGAGAGATTTTATGCGTTTGTTTACACATAAATGTATACATATGTTTATGCGTACTCATATAGAATTAAATAATGAAAATCATTTGTATGTAAATTTTATTTTTGGAACCGTCAAGATTTTATAAAAAAACTCAACTCAGAAACTGCAAAACAGGGGAGAAGAAACAGGAGGATTACACCATATTAAATGGACAAAATTCCAACACGTCCGATTACAATTATTATAATTAGCCATGTATCTATTTCAACCAAAGACTTCAAGTAATGCATTCCACCGTTTTTGCAGGGGAGGTGGGAATCCTGTTTAAAAACATTGTGATTCCAAATGCACCATATCATTCTATAAGCAATAGATATCAAGATTTTTCTATTCTTTGGGCAATGACCCCAATGCGCAGCAAATTCAATCACCTCTTGAACTCGAGAAAAACTTCTTCTGTTTATACCACACCAATTTAGAATCTTTCTCTATACATTGGTAGCAAAGTTGCAAGAAACCAACAAGTTATCCACTTTCTCCGACTCCTTATCGCATAGTGGACGTAAAATGGAAGGGATATATACCCATCTGGAGCTGAGAGCACTAACTCTCTAACAGTAGGGATTCTAGCCGGATATAATCTCCATATAAAGCATGTAATCTTCAAGGGAATAATTTTGCACCACATTATGTAATTATTTGTTTTCTATTGTTTCCAAATCATGCTTTTGTGATTAATGATTTCCATATGAAAGTGATCATATTTCAACCACATTCAACATCTAAAGGGCAAAATGTATTGAACTAAAAGGTTCACGGATCTAAAATGAACAAACCAACAAGTTGCGGAAAATTAAACTAAATGTAAAACTAGTCAACAAATAATACTTTTAATCATGAAAGGGGAGCTATCAAGGTGATATTGTGATATTATACACAGAGCCAGTCTGAGGAGGTGTCGGCGTGTGACCGCATAAGGCCCGTGTCATGAAGGGGGGACGGAATTTTGTTTAAAGTCTGTCACTAAAGGTCAACAATGAGAGATCAACAACGAAATTTACGAGGGGCTTAGCATATGAATTAGTGAGGAGTTAAAGGGGATTGAAATGAGTCGAAGATGGAGCGGGTTAGCCATCCGTGTCCCCGTCCCCGAGTCTCGTATCTCAACCCCTTTTAAAAGTTGAGCCTATCATGGGGTCGTCCCTGGCTCATTCTTGACCAATTATACTTTTCTTATCCTACTATTCAAGTTCACTATAAACAAATCACATATATTATATGATAACTAAAAGTATTAAGCATTATTTATTTCATAATTGAAAAAAAAAACAGCAAGATTAAGTAAAGTGTGAACTACTCTAAATGGCAGCATTAATTTTATTCCAAAAATCAAGCATGTTGCCGATTCTCATTATTTTACGACTTAAACTAAACCATTGTGAAAAAGAAAACCAAAAATAATAATATAACCCAATTCAAGGTTTCACTCAATTATTAGTATGTAGGCCTTTCTCCACCAACAAATAAACTGTTGTGAAGATTGTTTTTATTTTTCAAAAAGTTGTTTTAATTCTGGGTGGAAACCTAATCTGCCTGAAGTTACTGTAGAAACAGATCGAAATCGTAATTGATATTTTGATTGTATAATTCGTCTAAATACATTGTTTTCTAGAATATAATAAAATAAAATAAAAAACTATTGGCTGACAAAAGAAGATTAAGATAATAAATATTATTAGACAAAATTAGGTCGTTTTGAAAAGTTTTATATCTATGCTTAGGCGCGTAATAGGTACATACTCAGCATAATTAAACAAGAAGTCAACCGCGAGCGTTCGAATCTAAACGATAAGCAGTCAAATACGAGGATGTAATGAAAGAGTCAAAAGCCAAATACGATCATTAATCAAAAGTCAAATACAAAAATGTAAATTTACTAATTAGATGTCTATATATCGGATTATAACAAAAAATCTCACTTTTTTGTTTTTGTTTTTGTATTTTTTAATTTAAGACTTATTTTTATCGAAAAACTGAATATATCAAAATTCATAACCATTTGTTCTCTATAAATTGACATTCATATCGATATATAAAAAAAGTTAGTTTCCTCTCCGATTCACATAAAAATCCAGAATTTTTTTTCAAAAGATTATTAACATGTAAATGGTTATTATAGATAATTTTTTCAACAATTATTGATCATTAACTGATTAATTGAACCACTCTATCAAGCAAATAAATATGTCTCATATTTATGAGTTTCCACAAGACCCTTGCATAGGTCATCAATAGTTGATACACCACTTAAACTGAGATTATTTGTCATATCAATATTAAAAATCCAATTGATATCGTAATTGAACTCTCTAGCTCCGTAAAATCTTCAGGATAATACTTCTCAACAAAAATATAAATTTGATCAATGTTAATCATTTTAGAAACTAAAGTAGAACTAAAACTTAACAACTTCATCACCTGATCATTAAATCTACTATTCAACTCATGTAACTGTTTGTCCAATGTGGTTATAAACACATCAACTCGCTAAAATGTTCAAAAGTAACATGATTATCTGTTTTTCAAGGCCAATATCGAGTAGAAGTATATGGAGCATTCATATCAGGCATATATACTTGATCTTTCTCACAAAAAAAGCTTTACCTGTGCAAGTAAACACTCCCATCCTTGTTTTTGAAATCATTTAGACTCTCTTTTGTTGTTGAAACTAACTCCATGACATTAGGAATATCTTAGGATTTTTTTGTAGAGATTGAGAAAGAATATTAGTTTTTCCCATTACTTCCTTCATAAGGTGAATAATAAACACAAATTCAAATGATTTCAGGTAAAAGTAAGCTGCATCAGCATCTTCGCCTTGAGAATAAGTAGCAAATATGTCATCACTTATTCCTTGGAGAACAACACGAGTACAATCAAACATGTTAACCAAACTGCAAACGGAACCAAAATGAGAACCCCAACGTGTATCACCAGCTCTTCTTAGTGTCCCAACTTTATTTAATCCTTTACCTTATTCGATTTCACCTAGTTCAAATAATTGTGCAATCTCAGTTAACTTTGCCTTTTGTAACTCATCATGACGCTTACTAGAAGCACAAACTACATTAATTGTAAAAATTAAGTTTTTATGAAATATTAATGTACAAGAACAATTTCCCTTGGAGCAGCCACCAAGGCTAGTTGCAATCTTCGAGCAAAGCAGTGAACATAATATGCATAAGGAAAATCCTGAATAACAAATACTTTTAATCCGTTCCATTCCCCTCTCATATTACTAGCACCATCATAACCTTGGCCACAGATTTTACTAACACCAAATTGATAGTGCAAAATTTTTCTCTACATATTTGTTTGCAAGGTTAAGGATAGGGTATCCCTATCATGAACCAAATCAAAGAACCTTTCCCGTATGATCCCTTCTGCATCAACAAATCTCAAAACTATCGCCATTTTCTCCTTTTTAGACTCATCCCATGACTCGTCAACAATGACACAAAAGTATGAATCCCCCACTTCACTATGAATATGCTTTCGAACTTTATTTGCAATAATACTAAGAAGTTCTTTTTGAATTTCCCAGAAGTATACTTTGAATTATAAGGAGCATTCTCTAATATAACATTTTCAACTTCATCATTATAAGATGCTAGAAGTTTTAGCGGTTGGAGAAAATTACCACGATTTTTGGAATCAGGAGTTTCATTATGTCCTCGTAAAGCCCAAGCTTGGAAGGTCAACCAACGAACGGTGCCAATTGAAGTTTTTCATCGTAAACGGTTGTTCAATATTTGCACTTCATTTTGCTTCACTATAATATTTTCAATGTGTGTTGCTTAGTTCATCAAGTTTTCAGTGAATACAAAATCATTTTTATGTTGTGAACAACCAATATACTTCAAGAATGCACAACTTTTCCTGTCATTAACTTTTTTCCAATTGTTAAATCCTTTAACAGTAATGCATCGTAACCATGAAACACACATGGTTTATCGTTAAATATATAACAAATAAAACATAAGAAGCGTGTGTTGTTGGAGAATACTCTAACCAACTAGGGAAAATGTTGAACCAAGAATATTGGAATCTACGAGGATGTTTCTTTGAACCTTTAGCTTGATACTCCTTAAGACGTATTTGGAAATATCCTAAATTCATATGTTTCACTTGTTCCCTTAAATTAACCAGATAATCCCACATTTGCTTATCTATTTCTAGATTCTTAAAATCAACTTCATTAGGATTTGATTGTGTAGCTTCAGAAATATCATTCTCTTGTTGATTTTCCTTTTCTTGTAGTTGTGACTCACTTGTTGAAGCTTTGTGACGTTTACTCTCTTCATTTTCATTATGAGTTTCTTCATCATTAACCTTTCTTTTGTAAAAATAATCTAAGGTATTCATATTTCCCATGATTGTATTTATAAAAATCAAAATGAAGGAACAGTTGATTCAATTCAACAGTGTGTAAAACAATAACAAATAAAAAATATCTGCAATAACATAATAACTCATTTAACAGTGTCTAAAAACTGAAAACTGAAATCAAAAGTGAAAACAATACCTAATCTAAAATCTATAACAAACTAACAATCAACAATGAATTGATTCCTAAATCACAACAACAAGTCAACAAATACAGGAGCATTCGACAGTCCTAATTCCTAATCTGGGAGATTTAGAGAATAGGAGAACAAGACTATAGGAGAATTGGAGGAGAAGAAAGAGCAAAGTTGTTGCATGTTCCAGTGGTGAATCATTGAATGGCAATTGGCGAGACAACAAGTGGCAAGCCCAGCAGGCGTCCAGACTCCAACGAGCAAGAATGGGGGTAGAACTGGGTTAGATACGATCACTTTCACTTCTTATCACTTCACTCGTTTGGTCTGGAAATTAGAGTATGGAGAAATTGGGAGGGACCACATCCCAATTTTAATACTAACAGGCCTATAAGAAAAATTTTGAAGTAATATTTTCTATTTCTAATTCAAATATCAAGAAGGGGGGCACAACCCCTCCTGTCCCTACACATAATCTACCCCTGTTTACAAGTGAATGTTGACTATAAATAATAAAGTTTTATGGGTATGTTAGAGTGATTTAAAAGAGTATGGATAATGTTGTTAATATCTCAAATTTTGCATTCAGATTTACCATTTTGAAAAGATGTGTGTTGATAACAGAAGCGGAAAGTCATTCCATTTTGTTAGAAAAAATTATAAAGAATGAATTTTTTGTATTATTATCGTCGTCACATATCAAATTGGGGATCGATTTATTGAAGTGATTATAAATGAATTTTTGGATGGTTAAAAAGGCAAGAAAAACACTTAGATATTTGTCACCAAGAGAAAAGGTCAACAAGAAGTTTAAGTAACCATCAACAAATAAAATTAGAGTTTGTTTCCCTAAAACATAAAACTTGTGAAGTTTAGAGGTCACAATGCATGCTATTAACAGTAAAAGTATTAAAATTCATAGAATCATGATGTTTGCATAATTAGTCATATATTTTGTGTTAAATCTTAATATGTTTCAACTATTTTATTGCAAATTATGAACAAAAGGTACTTGAATATGTTTAAATTGTATTTGTAGCTTAAAAGATGATCTCGGAAGCAAAAGGAAGCAAAAAAAGTAATAGGAAGCTCGGGAGTTGAAGAAAGAAGAAAAAAAGAAAAAAAACCCTGAAGAACTCGACGATTTGGGTGCCTACTCGCCGAGTAGGTTAGAAGATTCACAGACAAATAAGATTCCCAGCCGCATACGGATTTTAAGTGAGGGACTTTCCGAGTCGGTCTATGGACTCGACGAGTAGCCCCTGTTTTCAGAAACTATATAAAAGGCTTTAATTCACGAATTTGGAATGACTCTCTGGAACTCTTGAAGGTTAATTTGCGATTAAGTTGTTGCTAGAGCTCTAGAACTCGAAGATCAAGTCTAAGGATTTGATTTTGGGGAGATCAAGGCAATTCAAGTGTACACTTTACTTAATCTTTTGTTTAAACTATGTTTGCATCAATTGATTTCGTTTTTGAGTTGTTTTATGCTTTATTTATGAGCTAAAAACTCATAAATTCTGTTTAGGATAGATGACTTTATGAATATGGTTTGATTTTATGATTGGACTAATTTAGTTTGGTGATTTTGTTTTGTTAAGCTTGTTAAAGAACCTTAGGTGTTAATTATAACTACTTTCTGTTAATTAACCAGAATAATAAGTTGCATGAACATCTCTTAATTGCTAATCTCATATGATTTGTGTGAAAACATTGTTATATGCCTAGGAATAGCGAACGTGAAACTAGGATTAACTAGAAAATAGGTATATTAATGTGTGAGCTTGTGTGACAAACCATCAACTAGAAGTTAATTGAATTAGCAATTTGATTAGCTACTACAAGTCTTACTTAACCCAAATCAATAAACTAGAAAATCTATTAGTTTAATCACTTGATCACTGCTTAAATTGGTTTGTTTTCTAAGGATTAGTAATAGTGAAAGTGAACCTAATCACACTAATCGGTAGTCAATGCTAATTAATCCATTTCACTTGTCATAAAATCAACCATAGGAATAAATGATTCAAAACCTAAACATAAGTATTTTCCATTATTGAAATTATTTGATTTTCGTTTGCTTAGCTGTTAGTTGCGTAGTTGAGTATTAGTTAAGTACTTAAGTTTCTAGTCTTGCAAAACTAGAGAAAAACCTTTCTTTTATTGCGTGTTCTTAGATAATATTAGTAATTAGCTTAATTGTTGTTCCCTGTGTTCGATACCATGCTTGCTAAACTATACCACCAATCGACAGGTACACTGCCTTCTGTGTGTCTAATTTATATTAAAAAGTAGGATTAAAACTAGTGCATTCCACACACAATGAATCATAAAATGGTAATTAATTTTATACGATTATAACAAATGAAAGTATATTTTTAAGCAAATTTAAAATGTTAGTCCTCTGGTAACAAAGACGTTGGTGCGATAGATTTTGACAGATAGAAAACACCTTAGGGGAAAGAATTTGTTAAATGTTGGAAATTGAAATAGGATAAAGTTCATTGTTGCATCTTATTCAAATTGTCCTTGGTGGATAAACCTTCATAGTAAAACAAAAAAAGACAAATTAAATAGAAATATTATTATCAATAGAAAGATGACAAGCAAAAAATTAGGTTTTTGGTGATGTGGGAGAGTAAAGAATGTTGTAATAGGTATATCAAGGTGCAATGGAGGAAAAAAATGAGTGAGTGTACCTGCTAATTGGAAGATTATGAACATTATTGACGATTATTTGTTTATTTAAGTTGCTAACTGAAATATGACAAGAGCTTATCTTTGGAACTCGTCATGTGAAAAGATAGATCAATGTCCGTATACCAATTTTTGTCTGGAGGAAAGTACATGATGGTTGCATTTCTTGCATGAGATCGGTAGGTGTGTATTGATATTGTTGGATTATAATGTGCTCTTCATGTTCGTAACAAAAAAAATCAAATAGAAAACAATATAAGCATTCAAAAAAAAGAAACACTTATGATTAAACTTTGGATCATGATTATTTCTATTAGTAGCAACCCAAGTCGTAGAAAAATGTTTAACAATTACCTTTACCAGTTCTCAAAAAGATCAAGGACTTAAACCAGATTCCCCCTAACAACATCACACCCTTTGTTTGCCAAGTAAGAAAGAACCTGGTTGTGGAAGTTGGAGGATTTCAACTAAAAGAAACCTGAAGATTTATCTGGTTCATCGAACTCAAGATGAAGAGGGGGGGGGGGGGGGGGGAGGGGGCTACTCTAAATGATGAATTTTAGGGTTTTAGTGGATCATCAATTCCTTAAGCCTCCCATCTTTATTGAGATGTGGAAATTTTTATCCTTTCCAAATTTAAATCAATAATAATATGTCACATCCATAAAATTCAAGTCAATTTAAAGCTTTTTCAAGCATTCAGAAACCTTTAATTATTACAAAATGTTTTCAAAATAGTTTCATATCAAAGTATCCCATAAATCAAGATCATAAAAATGTGAAGAGGTGCACAATCATGCCTTCGCCTTCCCGCAATCATCTGAAGTACCTGAAACAAAATCCAAAACTGTAAGCCCGAAGCTTAGTGAGTTCCCCCAAAATACCCATACACGCAAAAATATACATATAATCACAAATAGCATACTATGGTTCCAATCAACCATCGGGTTGGAATACCCCGGGTCCTTAACCATCGGATTGGAATGCCAACATAGTATGGGTCCAGTCAACCATCGGGTTGGAATACCCCCGTTCCTCAACCATCGGGTTGGAATGCCAACATACTATGGGTACAGCCAACCATCAGGTTGGAATACCCCCGACTCTCAACCATCGGGTTGGAATGCCAACATACTATGGTCCAATCAACCATCGGGTTGGAATACTCTCGACCCTCAACCATTAGGTTGGAAAGCCAATTATGAGTCTAATCATCCTTGGGATGGAATACTCTCGCTACCAATCAAACATATGCACCTATATCAGATAATCATATAATAGTCTATAAAGACAACATACTAGGGTCCAATCATCCCTAGGATGGAATACCCTCATCTACCAATCAAACATGTGCACATATAACAGGTAATCACATAACAGTCTACAGACAGTTAAACCGATCTATAGATCTCTAATCATAGCAATATTCTATCTACCAGAATACCGATCTCACTAATAATAAAATTGGATAACAATCCAAAGGGCTAGCCTTGGTGCCTTCGACCCTTGAGTATAGTGAGGAAAACTCACCTCATAATGTTGAACTGTAATGATAAGATCAAGCTCCTGAATGACAGCCATGAAATCCACCACCTATAACCACCATAGGACCAAGTCCATCAAAATTCCAAATTACCATAATACCCTCAGGAGTCAAACTTGGCCAAGTCAAAGTCAACAGTCAAGGTCAACAATCCATGTTGACCCAACTCGTCGAGTTCCTCAAGAACTCAAAAACCACGAAAACTTGAGTCAACTCGTCGAGTTGCTAGGCAACTCGTTAAGTCAATGCAATGTCCAGAATATCGGAGAAAACCCTAACCACTCGTCGAGTCACTTCATTAACTCTTCAAGTTCATGCAGAATCAAGAAAACGGAAAAACTCGTCTCAACTCGTCAATTTGGACATCCAAATCATTGAGTTCTTCAGCCAAATTGCATTCAACTCATTCTAGTGGAGTCCAAAGCTCCAAATTCCAGATCGAGCTTCCTAGAGTGGATTTACCATGTAAATTTGCCAACTTTACGTGCATGCAAGGCCTTAAGAGGCTTAAAACACCAAAACCAAGTCTAAGACGGGGTTTAAGGCATGGAGAAGGGCCCAAGCTTGCTAAAGTCAGGAGCTTTACGCTCAAGGGGGTCTAGAAGAGTCCAAATATGAAGCCGTATCCTTGTGACAAGCTCCAACCCTAGAATGACCCCCATTTTGCACCAAAATGACCATGAACTTGTAATAGAAGAGATGTAAGGAATGAAAAGCCAAGGTAAATACTTTTTACCTCCAAATGAGTGCCAACACGATGTAGATGTTGGATCTACAAGCCCCTTCTCTCTCCAAGCTTCTAGATCTTCAAACCTCTTCAATAAATGCACCAACAACATACGTTTAGCCTCACACACACTCAAAATAGAGTTAGATCGCTTAGGGTTTTCTTCTGGACGTGAAAAGGTGGTAAGGGAGGGTGGGGAGAGGAGGCAAGGTTCTTTAAATAAGGTGCAAACCCTAAAAATTAGGGTTTTCATATTCAGCTCCAACTCGTCGAGTTGGGTCCTCCAACTCGTCGAGTAGATCCTAAAAGTCACGCGGTTTGGCTACTCTCCACACGATGAGTTAGGGCCTCCAACTCGTCGAGTAGGCTTCCTTATTTGCATAAAAATCCCTAAAATCTCACTCCTGGAAATCGGGATGTTACATAATATTATTTTAATCTTTTGTGATTATCCTTCTAGAATTATCTATTAATTATTCCAAATAATTAATATAATTACTATTAGGCATAATTACTTAATTTGTACAAATTATTTGTTTCCATTATTTATTAACAATTTGATAAATAATAAATTACTATATTATAGCCCGCGTTAAACGCGGGAAACGCATAAAAAATATATAATCGTTTATAGATATTGTATATAATGATTATAAAAAAATATATGGTTATTGGTATTATTGAAATGTATAGAAAATACACTGAAAACGATAAATATATATAATCATTGAAAGATATTTTTGTAGACATCATTTTTTGTTTTATTAGTTGAACGACTTTCTTCGTCTCATATAGTTATGATATTTATATATTTATAAGCATTTTAATTAGACGTTCTTTGCATAATAATGTTACCTAATTTAAACATATATTGACAACCAATATGCCCTTTTTTCTATTGCATTAAATATTCACAACTATTTCATTTATTCAAATAAAGTTATGTAATATAATTTATAAAATGTTAAATGTTATATAGATTTAATTTTAGTATATCATCAATGGAGATTCTTTTCTAAATCATGATTGGGTTATTTTAAATTGATTATAAATATAAATGCTAGCTTTTATGTTTGTTTTTATTTATTTAATGTTCGCAAGAACTTTGCATTAGTTTTGGCGCAACTTTGAATAATTTTAGTATATCATCAATGTAATTTGATATATCTGTCAATTATATGAAATATCAAATAATGACATTTTATTACTATTGTGATAATTTAGTTTATATATTCTATTTTCACTAATCTTAACGGTCTTATTTTTTCTAATAACCGTAACGTTTTTACTAAATGTACTTTTTACAAATCTCCTAATATCTTATAATTTTTATCTTACTTTATAATTTTTCATAACTATGTTATTTTCAAGATTGACTGCTTTAATAGTGTTTTTTTTTCAGTTTATTCAATTTTATATTTCATTATACAACATCATCGTTTGTATGTATTCTGAAATTTCACTTTAAAAATGCTTAATGTTTACACCTTGATATTAATTTTTTCAATAAACTCGTGTAATAATTATGGAATATATATCTCATTTTAATTAACATTCACTTCCTTTATTATATCAAATTCCTCATTAAACGGATATACTTTTGGAAAATAATAATTATAATAGGGCAGCATTATCTAAGACGTAAATGTTTGATATACTTTTGGAGAAAAAAAAATAGAATCATTAAAAAAATTTATATAAAGAAAATACAAATTTAAATTTGTTGAAATTATGGATGCCATTACTGGCGAAAATCTATTTTGGAGGGAGTTGTTTTTTGTAAGGTATAATAATATTACAAAATTTGAAATATCTATATTTGTTGTGTAAATTAATAAATTTTATTGTTACTATAGAAAGATAAAAAAGTAGGTTGATATGATATACAAAAACATAATAATTTCAATGATATTTTAAAATCATGCCAAAATTAACCGGATTCTTATGACATAAAAATTAAAAAAAAAATCATAATTATCTCTAATATATAAAAGTAACATTTTCGTAATTAATGCCAGTTCCCAAGATAGTTAATTTTTGTTTTGTTAAAGGTACCTAATATCTTTTCATATTTATTTGAAAAGTTTCAGAAAAGTAGTTAACTGATTTCATGTAATTTGTGACAAAGAAAATCGAAATATATGAATACATACATTTGATATAGGAACATAAAATAATCGAATATAAAAAGCAAAAGAAGGTACTGACCTTCTAGCGCACAAGAGCGAATGTTTATAGTAGAGAATGATTATAGAAGTTATAAGCAATATTAACGATGTTGTAGGAGAAGGTTTAAAGAAAATAAACGATTGAAAATAAATGTGAGTCGCGGATTCAATGATGAATCGTATATGTATGTGATAATTTGAATATGATTTTTCGGTATTAATGATTTCCTAATAAAAAAATATTTTATATTAATGGTTTACTAATATAAACGGATTTATATTAATGGTTGATATTAAGGCCTTGATTGAAATGATTTGTTAGTAATATGTTTTTAAAATTGACCATATTAAAATCTTCATAGCTGAAAATTCAAGATGTAAAATATGGAAAGCTTTTATTGGAATTAAATACATTCCATTTCAATGAATGTAAGTTATTGATTGATGATTGGAAAGCATTTATTGGAATTAAATACATTCCATATGGGAAAGATGATGTCAGTAATTTGATCTAAGGGTGGAAAAAATAAGATTGAAATACAATCAATGGTCCAGATTATTTAAGATGATGTCATAAGGTTTCTCTTTTAATAATATTTAAGATTCTAATTAATTGCTAATTGACACTCAATATGTAACAAATTAATTTACTCTTTATTTATTTGCTCTTACTTTCAACTTAGCTCAAATGTGTAATCCATACAAACCTATGTAAATCAATTTGTATTACCAACATATTGTATAGTGGACGTATCTCCAACAGATCTACTATGCTTGTGAAGGAGATGTTGACATTTAGAAGCCTAGAATCAAGTAATTTGGGTTAATCATTAGGATTGTTAGATCTCTCCATTTGGTTGTCGAATAGGGTAGTGTGGTATGGCCCATTGTTGTTGGGCCCATACCCATATAGGGATTGACCCTAAAAAGTCTGATAGTTATTGTTTTATTATTGGGTGTTATTGTAACCAAAACCTCATTTATGGTCTAACCCTAGTAATATAACGTTGATGGGTATGGTTGTTACTATTTAGCATCATTTATTATGACACTTTGGTGGTGTCGTAAGGTAGTAGTGACGATGAAGAGTTGGTAGTGGTTGTGGCTATCCTAAAAGGATTATTAGATACATACATCTTAGCTTTGTGTGTTTCTTCCCACACAAGTTTAAATTGTACTTCATATAATAGCGGTAATAGATTTGGTTGTTAGACTAATGTTGCAACTTCGCCACAAGCTTCAGTTGGGGCAAAAAGAAGTTGGATAACGAGGCGGTGTTCAGAAACATGTATACTAACTTTGAAATTGGTCGACTAAATTCTTCAATTATGAGAAATATGTTGAGGCTTGGTGGTTTTAAAGACTAGTGGAAGAGAATTGTTTTTCAAGGTAAATGACATTAGGTTTTATGTGTGCATAAACCTTTTTTTTTCACAGAAGTATGGTTTATGCGGCTTCCTTAGTCGACAAGGAAGATTACCAGGAGCAAGATTATTGTAAGAGAGATAGAGAAAAAAAAGGTTCTGATTTGAAAGGAGTCAATCATAGGGATATACTGGTTCATAAGGAGTGTTTAAGAAAAAGATA
The DNA here is from genome assembly GCF_002870075.4 of Lactuca sativa. NCBI lineage: Eukaryota > Viridiplantae > Streptophyta > Magnoliopsida > Asterales > Asteraceae > Lactuca > Lactuca sativa. Next base: position 210,988,830 of record NC_056624.2, read on the forward strand.
GGGTTGTTACTACGTTGATGTAAAGGGGAGATAGGGAAAGGATCGCTAAGTTGAGAGAAAGATTGATACCATAATATAATGTAATTAAAATGATCGTTTCTGATAAAACTGGGGGCTTTAATGAAAAACCGGGCTCTGCGCGGTTGGAGCTTCAAAACCGAAAAGATAAAATTTTCCGGGTCTTCGGGCACTTCGGGACGTGTTTCGGGTGTTGGAAATGATAACGGTGCTTCGGGGGAAGCCAAAATGATAAAAATATTGATAAAAGGGGTGAAAAATGTCAAATTTCTCATTCTAGCCGGCAAATCTCGAAACCCCCTAATTATAAGGTGAGAGACCGAAGTTTGAATGGCTGAGAAGACTCCACATAGCAACTGTGAGGCTCGGATCGGAGGGGAGACGTGGCTCGTGCGAGATTCGGACACGCGAAGGGCAGGTGGTGATGCGAGGCGAGGCCACGAGGCTAGTTATGCGAGACTGAGACAGATGGCGAACACGCGTCGGATTCGGACTTGGCCATGCTTCGGAATCGTCATCAGCATTGGACACGGGGCGCATCGAGGGCGAGGGAGACGTGGCCGAACCCCAGCCATGCGAAATTCCTCGGTTTTGACGATTTTTCTCGGTTTTTGTGTCCCAAACTTCTAAAATCCATAACTTTCACATACGGGCTCCGTTTTTGACGTCCTTTATATGCACGCGTAAGTGAAATTATACTCTACAACTTTCCTTTTGATTCCGTTGGATAATTTTGAATTTATTTTTAATATTATTATTTTTAACAGACCGGGACAGGAAAATCCGTTAAAAATTCATAACTTCTTCATCCGACATCCGTTTTCGTCTGTCTTTTTACCGTTATACCATTATTGACGAGACCTTCGATTCTTGTTTAGGTTGTGTTGGCTAAATATTGTTCGATCTTAAACTCGAGTTTTTAGTTGTCTATTGCTAAGCTAAAACTTAGAAAAATCATAACTTCCTCATACGAAGACAGATTTGGGCGTTCTTTTTATGTACGCCCTTGGTTTAACGAACACTACGACTTTAGTTTAGATTGCTAAGGCTAAAAAGCACTTTATCGTAAATTCACTTTTTACGCTTCCCGGTGCCGTGCCGGTTCCGTCGTGAAACTTCGACAGGCCATAACTTCTTCGTTATAACTCGGATTTCAGCGTTCTTTATATCTTCGGAATCCTTGTTTCGGCCACTACAACTTTCTTAAAAGATATCGGATTTATCTAATACTTATTTTCAATGCTTATTTTTATTATTTATTAATTAAATCATAATAATTAAGCAAATAAGCACGTAATTCATATAATATTCACATAATTCCTCTTTATTACTTCAAAATGAGTTACAAAAGTTGACGTAGACTATTACACTATTATTAATGCTTTAGCCCAGAAACACGGGCGTTACAGATATGATTTTACTAAGATTCAGTGTAGCAGTATACAACTCAAAAATAGAATTTTAGATTGCTCGATTTTTAGCCAAAACAATCTAAATAATAATCGAATATCTCCTTAATAGAAGTCCAGCGATATAAATTACGTCGAAAACGGACGTCGGATGACATAGTTATGTTTTTATAAGGACTTTAACAGTCTAACCCTGTGTAAAAAATATAAATTCACCATTAGTCGGCAGAGTCTAAATGAAAGTTGTAGATCTCGTCGAGGACTTTCCTTGGATATAAAGAACGTCAAAAACAGAGATAGTATGAAGAAGTTATGCAACTTTGAAAATATGAAGTTCGACATGCACATGTGCGACACACATAAGGTTGTAGAAGCTAGAATGCAGCCCCACCTAATTCATGCCACGTGTCAGCAGGACTAAGGAGCCACGCCACCATAGTGCGCGACACGCCATTACGGTGCACAACGTGTATCCCAAGAAATCCTTGTATAAATACGAATCAGTCCCTCTTGCTATTTCCTCACCTGTAGAGCCAATTCGCTCAAGTTTTGACCTATTTTACTGCTTTTGCCTTCATTTTAGTTCTGCGGAAAAGCCCTGCGATGCCCCTGTGTACTCATCTAAGTTGTAGCCTTCGAGTTGGAGATCCTGAGTCAGTATTTTGCCCTCTTAGTTCTCGGTTTTCATCAAGAACCTTTGCAAGTTAAGCTACACTTAGCTTATGTTAAGTGTAACTTTTAATTATAGTCATAGACATTATTATCAATCTATAAAAAAATTATTAGTGTAACTTTTAATTATAGTCAGTAGGACTAAGGAACCACGCCACCATAATTACGGGAGTGATGTCTAGGCTGGATTTAGTGAGGTGTTTAAAGTGGGATTTCCAAACAGTATACTCTGTATACCAAATGAACCCTACATCCGATATGATCCTACCTAGTTATTCCTTACTTGATAGATCTCAAAGTAGACTCTGGGATTGTTGAGGAATCTAAACCCTTAGAATAATAGTTCCATGAAGTATGAAATAGACTACGACTTAGTGTTATATACATCTAAGTCTTTTGGGAAAAGGTGTAAGGCGAAGCTCAACCCGATTCACCAATCACCACACACTTTTTTTAAGTAAGTGTGTACTTATTATCAAGATCATAATCTAAAAAAGTATTATATGAGATATTAAATGTTTACGTGTATTATCTATGTTACATGTTATTTGTGTAATTAGGATAATACTGATGGATTAGAAACCGTATGAGAAATCGATTTACCTTAGTTATAAGTCCTATCTTAGGTTTAAGAATAAGACTTGTAAAGGCTGCTTAGTTCAAATTAATTTTGACATCGAATAGGTCTCATGACTGGGGTAGAGTGTGTGAGATCAATGCGAGGTGTTTCTCCTCTTTCTTGGATGAGCAGATATGGTGGCTCTAGATCAAACAACTGGCAAGTATGTCTGGGTCATCAACCATAGTAGATGATAACACTTGACTATTCTAGGAAGTCTAGTAAATTACGTTACTAGCGTGGACTTATAACCCATGGACGTAGATAAAATGGGATACCATATTTATCGAATCTTTGAACAGTGGCCGCCTTATATATGACTTACATTGGCCATGGAATCCCCTAGTTGTGTAGTCAAACAGTTTCTCAAACAATTCATCTGGTTTGGTGAATCCTCTAGATAATCGTTGCTTTAGGATATGTTAGGGTCGGTTGGGTTGGGTAGTTGGTCTTAGGTCAGATTTTATATCATCTGATAAAGTTGTTTGTGGAAATGATATTATTTATTATTATCATTAAATTATTATGGGCTTGAAAACCCTATACATCTCACCAGGTTTTCCCAAACATGACCCACTCATTTTATGCATCACATGTAGCAGATGTAAGGTCGTCGAAATCCAGTTAGATGTTGAGTAAAATAAAGAGATGTACATGTAACAAGTAGTTTCAGGACCTTTTAATATTTACGTTGTGATGTATGTTTTGATATGAACGATGGCATCCTCAAGGTTTTAAATAAATGAAATAAATTTTGTTACTTCAAAAATGTTTTGTTTTACTACAAATTTCCACATCTCAAACATTAAAGCGTAAAGAAAAATGTTTTAATTGGTTGTGAAAAATGGGGGATGTCAAAGAATCTGTGACATCCCAAAAATACAAATAAAATTTTCATTTTTAAATTCACCAAATTCACATAGTATTTGTTCCAAGATCCATCATAGTAAAATGTATCATAATCATCAGAGTAAAATAACAATCATCAACATAGATAATCATCAAGGGGAATGTTGTGCAGTCAAGTTTGGCCCTTCCCTTTGGAACTAGAAGTACCTGAAAATTTTCAAACCACAAAACCATAAGCACAAATCTTAGTGAGTTCCCCAGAATACCACATACCATACATACATTGCCATAGGTTACACCCCTGGTCTTACATATAAGTGTCATGGGCTACCCCCTGGTATTTCCTTGCATTGCCATGGGCTACCCCCATGGTCTTATATATAAGTGCCATGGGCTATCCCCATGGCCTTATATACAAGTGTCATGGGTGATCTTTCATAGAAATGCAACAAGCTATCCTCAGGGTCTTCCATGCAAGTATCATAAAGACAACTAACATCCAACATAATATAGTGAGAAGACTCACCTTGAAAATGAGGTCAACAACTACCATCTCTTATAGACAAAAATAGGTGATAAATACCACCTAAAAATCCATATAAAGTGAACCCTCATTAAACCTTATAAAACTAGCAAATTAACCAAAAGTAAACCAAGTCAAAAAGTCAACGATTAAAGTCAATTTTCCAAGTCAGCTTCAGCGAGTCACTACATCATGGCCTCTTACTGGCCATGTCGTGGTAGAATAAAGACAAAACTATCGGCTTGCTCCCCTGTCGCCACATTGTGACGAACAAGATGTCACGTCGTGAGGACTGCAACTTAACATCTTAATGGATCTAGCCATTTTCCATCCATTCCTTGAGCTCTAAATCTCATATCTGACTGTTCGTAAGGTCTTGATGAATAAAGTTTACAACTTTATCCATTAAGACATCCCAATAAGCCAAGATCTCTAAACCTAGGTTCTTAACGGAAACTTGAGGCATGAAGTCAACCATTAAGCACTTAATCCTTAAATTCTCAAGTCCATAACTTCCAGAAGGTTTTCATTCTCCTAAACCGTCATACATGCTGTCTGAGCTAACAATTCTCTCTATGAGTTCATTATCACAGACTTTCCATTGATAAACTTGAATGATCTTATCGTCATATCAAAGATTATGGGAGTTGTGGGCAATGATCATGGTCAAGACAAAACATCTTAAATTATTGGGTACAGTCAAATTAAGAACTTTATAAACTGCTACTTTGCTCATTTAGGGCTAACAGACTTCAACTTCGCTACTGCCTTCAAAAAGAAACCAAATGTTACAAATTCATCTTTGAATAAGGATTTGAATATCAACAACTATGAAGATAGAGAAATTATAATGAAACCCAAAGGTGTGGTGTTTCAAGGAAAGAATATGAAAGGAGAAAAGAAGTAATACTTCTTTTACACGGATGTTAAAGAGATGTAGTCTAATCAGAATCTTTCCAGCATCCTTCTCCTAATCAACATGTATAAGTGTAACATTCCATTTAAATTTAATAAATAATTAAATAAATAACAAATTCTAACACCCCTAGATGTAAATTATATTTTATATTATTGTAGCCAAATCAATAATAATTTAGCAAGGTGTTGCCTTCGAGGAGTTAAATGTCAAAATTTCAGATATTGGGGGTTAAAGTGTAATTTTGGGGTGGTTTTGCAAAGAAATTCAGAAGGCAAGGGATAATTGGTAAATTGTGGATTTAAACTAAAAAGGAATTGTTGTGGCAGGGACTAATCTCGTAAAAAGGCATGTAAGTTTGGTAATGATACGGGACTTGAACCCGGTGGTCTTTCCCTCCCGTCTTAATGATCGCCACTTCCAAAATCCTAAGCCTAGCTCATGTTCACCAGCCGCCACCCTTATACCTCCATGCTCCAGCCGCCGCCCTGAACAACCAGGCACCCTACTGTGACGCCTCTGCCGACGAAGCCGAAAGCCCCTGAGTCAATCTCGCACGCTGTTGTCACCGGTGACTGCGAAGATCGACGATTTCGTGGTCACTACTGCATCTCCTTCCCCGGTAATGTGCTTCTTCGCTTCCTCCACCATTACCCCGAGTCATGTCAATGTCGTCACTCCGGGCGGCTGCCCCTCTCCCTGTGTTCTTGGCCGCCATCTTCCACTACATGGGTGGCGGTGTTGTGGGTGTCATTCTGTGAGTATGGTGTATGTGTGTGTATCCAGTTAGGGCGACGAGGGAGTACATGTTCAATCGTTAGATGCATGAGGATGGCCTGAAATCACGAAAAAAAACACCATGGCTGCCACCACTCCTTCTTTTCTTCCACCAATAGGCACCGTGGGTAGGTGGCTGTATGTGTGTATTATGGTGCTATTGCGTGTATTTTGGGGTGTGATGTTTTTTAGATGTAATTTTGGCTAGATTGATCAAGGAAGACCTATCACCACCACCATGAGGTGGCGGCTGCCACCTCATGTCGCTGTTTTGCTGCCACTAGTCGCCACTTTGGATGGTTGTGTGTATATACGTGTATGTACGTGTGTTTGGAAGGGTCTTTGGAATGCCTTTCACTGTTTTGGCCTAAAAATCATAACCAGCACCACCGTGAGGTGGTGGCTGCCGCCATGAACCACCGTTGACCACCACCGCCCGGGGTGCTAGTGGGTGGTGCCCAACTCATTAAACTCTAATTAACCTAATTGGCTAGTATTTGGGTTGGAAACCCTAATTAGGGTTTAGAAAACCCTAATGTCTTGAAACCTTAATTTTGGAATTGATCAGGACCCGCATTGAAACTATTTATTAGACTTGAAATATTAATTAATAATCCTTTGCAATCAACTTAATGCAATATTGGAATTAATGGATTAAGTCCTTAATGGGTTAAGTGTTCTTTCTTAACCCTAATTGTCATTTTATGTGACAACCCTAATTTTTGTTTGGGCCTTGAATTGGGCCTTCTTTTTGGGCCTTAGTGTTTGGGTTCATGTTGGGCCATATGAGAACAGGTGTATGGACAGGATATATGGATGGGCTTTAGGGTAAGGCCAATGTAAGGGGTTTGGGCCAAATTTGGAAAATTAGGACATATATTGGGCCTTGATCTATTATCTGGCTTTTAGGCCTCTAGAGTTTGAGTTTGGGCATTGATTTTGGTCCAATCTGGGTTAGGGGTAAAATAGTCACTTTACCCCAAGTATGGAGTTATAGTTATGCATTAGAACCCAATTATTAATTGGGTGTTGTTTTGATGATTGACGGTTTGGGGATCTGTCTGTCAGCATCCACAACTATATATGTGGGACTTCAGCAGTGCAAGGTGAGTCTCCTCATTGTTCTATGGGTCAAAGGCACCAATGCCAACCCATTTGGTTGATGCATGGTAAGAAGACCCGAGGGTTAGCCCTAGGCATTATGTATGAAAGACCAGGAGGCGGCTCCTGGCACACTGTATGCTATTATGTATGATAGGAAGACTCGGGGGTTAGCCCTAGGCATTATGTATGAAAGAACAGGAGCTGGCTCCTGGCACACTGTATGCTAATTGGCTAAGTAGAGTAGTATGTATGCTAGTTGTCTTTGTGATGCTTGCATGGAAGACCAGCAGGTGGCTCTTGGCACTTGTCTGTAAGACCGAGGGGGTGGTCCCTGACTTGGCAAGAAAGACCACATGGCGGCCCGTGGCATAATTGAAGACTATGTATTGGCACATAGCATCTTATTTATGATATGTATGGCTCACGATTATGTATGGTAGTATCCGGTTGAAAGAGACCGAAGGGGTAGACTAGCACCCGGATATGCTAGGCAGTATGTTTATTGTATGGTATGTGGTACTTGGAGAAATCATTAAGCTTCGTGCTTATGGTTTTCATTTTTGGTTTCAAGTACCTCCAGTTTTAGAGTAAAGGAGCTCCGGATGATCGCATCGCATACACCCGTGTTTTTCCGCAATGTGTGATTTCTAGGAATGAACTCTGACAAATGTTTTATTCGAAATGCTTTTCTATGTGTGAACAAAGTTACAATAGTGTTTTAGTTATAATAAAAATGAAATTTTTGGTCATGAATTTTGGGATGTTATAGTAAGAAGAACTAAAATGAAGACATATTGGAGATTAGGAAGATTGTCTATTGGTATGTGGAGATTCGAAGAGTATTGACGATGGTGATAAAGACACTACCCACAATTTGAAGATTTGATATTCATCACAAAGAGGGAGATTATAAATTTGAAGATCTTATGATGTATCAAAGTCTTAGGTAGTTGTCAAAGATATGCATAGTTTTCTATATCGAAGCTTTTGTTTCTTAGATATATGTATGTATATTATCAGGCACATTTGTTGTTACTCTGTGAATGTCAAAGTTCTGATATTTTTTGTATCTGTCGAGTCCACTGTAAATAATGTAGGTGTTTATGTCATTTGTAACTTTTTGAGAAACTTTATGTTTCATTCTCTCAAATGTAATTTTGCATCCACTAGATAATATGAGATGAAAGCAAATCTTATTTACTTTTTTGTGTTCATATTACTTCAGATTACGTATTTGACTGATTTGATAACCCTACTATTTTCCTAGCTAAATAACTTCATTATGTAATTTCGGCAAATCCACTTTGCATCTTAAAGCGAAATATGGATGCTAGACTTTTATTAAAAAAATTATTAATTGTTAATTATCTTAAAAGGAATATTGATTAAAATAATCTTAAACTTTGTTTATTCTTATAGATGCCTATTAGTGATAGGGCACATGCTCCCCTCGCACCTACCTTATCGTTAAACTTCTCACTACTCCGACTCCTATTGCGAGATAATGTAACACCCGCGTTTCTAGCTAAGCAGTATCATAATGATGTAATAGTTAGGGTGAACAACTGTAACCTATTTTAAAGTAATAAAGAAGAATTATTCAAGTATTATGTGTTGTATGTGATTTTATGTGCATTATACTTATTTATAACGACGTAATATAATAGTAATAAAAATAAGCGTAAAAAATAAACTAATAGATAGACCCAATATCTATGAAGAAATTTGAATTAGTCGTAACAAGGATTTTGCAGATATAAGGAACATTGAAATCCGACTTATAACGAAGAAGTTATGACATGTCGAAGTTTTGCGGCAAAACAGACACGACACCGGGAATCGTAAAAAGTGAATTTATGATAAAATAGTTTTTAGCCTTAGTAATCCAAATGAAAGTCTTAGTATACGTTAAACCGAGAGCGTGCATAAAATGAATGTGTAAATCTGACTTTCTATGAGGAAGTTATGATTTTTTTATGATTTAGCACAGCAGTGCACAACCCGGAAATTGAATTTTAGATCGGTCGATTTTTAGCCAAAGTAATCTAAACGAGAAATGAAGATATCGTTAATAGGAGTTCAACAATAAAAAGACAGTAAAAAACGGAGCTCATATAAGAAAGATATGGACGAAACTTAGTGTCTACTCTTCGAGCGCGATGAATTTGATACAGTTTTGTAAATCTGAGATAGAATGATAATTAGCCGATGGGGTCTAAATGAAAGTTTTAGCACTCATAAATACCAATGTGTAGATATAAATAACATCGATAATAGAGATCGTATGTTAAAGATATGGACGAAACTTAGTCCCTACTCTTCGAACACGATAAATTCTATACAGTTTTATAAATCTGAGATAGAATGAGAGTTAGCCGACGGGGTCTAAATGAAAGTTGTAGTACTCGTAAATACCAACGCATGGATATAAAGAACGTAGAAAACGAAGCTCATACGTGGAAGATACGGATGAAACTTAAGGGCTACTCTATGATCAAACTCATATAAATAAAGCATGAATTCTTTATATTTTCTTACATCGTTCCTCTAAACTCTCTCTAGAATCCTTCTTTCTTTCTTGTTCAATTTCTCCTAGTTTTAGGGTGCGATAGAGAAACTCTGTGTTGTCAAAAAGCCGACAAAAGAAGTTTTTAGAGTCGGAGTTCTGCATGCGTAATTTCCTGGTTTTCGTTAAAAACCCGGTAAGTTAAGCTACACTATTATGTTTTCAGTGTAGCTTATATTTATAGTTATAAGTCGTTATTATGAACCTATAAACAATATAAGTGCTAAGTATTATAAAATATAAAGTGTTATTATAATATTTATTAACTACTCGCGGTACGGGGAATCTGGTATGAAGGGCCGCATAGGGTTGTTGGATTTCAGAAGTGCTATAATGCCAAAATGGTCCTGCCCTCTGGTGTTTCATGTCTGGTCCATATCTGTACATAGTGGTTGAAAATTATTGTTTAACACTTATAAAACAATATAGCTCGTAGAGCTAATAATTAGTCGCAATAAATATTAGACTAAAATCTAGCGGTAATGATACTAGGTTTCGTTGAAGGAAAATAAATTATTAGAAGCAAAGCGCTGCCAGAGTTGGGAATCATCACATTGATATGAAGTATTTAATATAAATTACGTGTTATGTGTGCATATTATTTGTGTTCCTGATATCTATGTTGGATGAACGATTTATACACATTTTGAATGATTTAAACTGTATATGTATTTTATATCTACGATATGAATATGTTGGGTAGAACCTAGGTAGATGAAATAGTTGATATGTGATGAAACAAAATGATGAGAGGTCACGATGTTTACGATGATCAAGTTATCTAGCGGAGTATAGATGACGACCACAGACTATTCTTGACAGTCTAGTGGAACGCTAGCAGACTCACAACCCGTAGGTTTTCTTAACGATGTGTTCACCGGTGTACTCCACCCCCCCCCCCCCCCCCATGGTTGCCTTATGGACATATATTTGAGGAATCCCCTTAGCAGTTGTGTTCACCCTGATGAAAATCCTTAGGCTAGGTCCCTTGAATCAGATGCCTTAGGGACAGAAAGTGAGGATAATGGGAATGGGTAAGCGGGTTAACTGATGTGATGAAACTAATAAACTTAATTATTGTGGGTTGAAAACCCTATGTGCTCACCAGGCTCCCAAGCTTGACCCACTCAGTTTCTTGTATTACAAGTAGTGACACAAGAGCATGGATATGATGATCGGATGAGAGTTTATGGATTATAGGCCAGTAGATATAAATAAACGTTGTAAGGCCTATGTTGTTTCAGATTATGCTTTTGACACTACTATAAAACAACCTTTTACGACGCGCTATTTATGATACGCATTGATTTACAATACGCAAAAGTGTGTGACCTAAAAATAATGTCATCTCTCTATAAATTTTAAGGATTTAGGATGCACATTTTTGCGTTCCCTTAAATTAGTGTCTAAACAAAAAAAACATGGAGGGCGCCTATAATAAAATGTGTGTCGTCTGAGGATGTCGCTTTATATATTTTAATGGAAATGCACGTTCCATCCTTTATTAGCCGGGGGGAAATGAAATCCTAAAAAATTAAAAACCCCGCCATCCTTTTTCTTCCTTTGTCTCTTGCCCTAATTATCGACGCTCCTTCCTTCCCCCTCCCGACATTGACTGCCGCTTACTTCTTCCCTCGCACTTCGACCATCGTTACTTGCCATTCCCGGTCGTCGACGTCGATCAAGGCAAGCACGCCACCAGCCGACAACCTTCATTCTCTCCTTCTCCTTTTCTATGTAAAACCTAATCCGCCTCCACCACTACCGAATCCATTTTTTTATCCTAAAGCAATAATGCAACCAAACTCATATCTCAGATCAAGTACTCTGACGTGGAGTTAAGAATTGAGCGCCCGCTTTAGGTTCACATCCTCGCTGACGTGCAAGTATCATTATCTAGGGCTTTTTCAAGTCGTACCCTACCTTAACTCACCTCTGACCTCAGCTCATCTCTTTCCGCTGGTGACCTCGGGCTCACTTCACCTCACCAGAGACTGCAACGACTGCTCAAGTTTACAAGCCCTAGGTTAGAATAATATTGAAGTTAATTGTTATTGAATTTTGATTTGAAGAAGAAATAATTTTTTTTATAGACGATCATACCTTCATGTTTGGATCCATAAAAGAAAACAATCTTGATTTTGGTAGTCCTAATCTGTCTTCTTCAACCCTTTTGGATTTTTCACCTTCTTACTTTAGTTCAACAGACATATTCATGGGATGTTTTGATCCAATCATTTCCCCAGAGGAAACAGATATGAACCCTCTTGATGATTATCCAGAATTCTTCGATGATCGATTGGTTTAAGCCTTTGACTATCGGAACGAAAAATGCATAATGACATCGACCTTCTTGTTCAACTATGGCTTCCAGTAATTAGAGAAGGCAAATGATTCCTAACCACAGAGAACAAATCATTCATAATTAACTCAGATAAGAAATACCACCCAAATTATCAAGAGGTTTCCAAGAACTACTAATTTGCAGTTGAGTATGATTCTAATGAGATGATCGGTTTCCCTAGTCGCGTTTTCATGAAGAAATTTCCCACATGCACACCAGATCTTCGAATTCTTGCAGAAGGGGACGACCCACGTGTGATTTACGCTAAAAACTCAACTTTTGTTGGTGTCTCAACCTCCCTGTGTTTGAAATAGATGGTGAAACATGCTTGGGTGTTGTTGAGGTGGTGACGACTTCCCAGAAAGTCAACCTCCGAGATGAACTCGAAAACATCTGTAAAGCTCTTGAGGCCTCTTTCTATCTTCTTTTCTATTAAGGTTTCTTCATTTCTGGCTCAATCGTGTTAGGTTCAGTTCATTTACATCTTGTTTTTTTACTTTCAATGGCTCAGAAGACACTGTAGTTCACCATCATGGTGAAAATTCAATTTTTTTTAATTTTTTTATTTTTTCATTTGTTAAATGAGTTGATTTCTTGCTTCAATATATTTCGAATTAACTTTTGGTTGCAGGCTGTTGATCTAAGGAGCTCAGAGTTCTTGGTCCATCCAAAGCAAAAGGTAGGAATACTGTAAGAAACTCAACAATGAAAGTACACAGAATTCAACCCTTTTTTAATCTCTTGTGTATGTTTCTGTTTATCAGGATTTTAGTGAACCATATGATGTTGTACTTGGAGGGATTCAAGATGTTTTGAGAAGCATATGCAATACTCTCAATTTGCCATTGGCTCAAACATGGGGCCTATGTGAAGGAAGATCTGGGCCCATTTCCGTGATTGAATCTGCATCGTTTGTGTTTGATCCGGAGATTTTAGGGTTCATTTATTCAGTTTGAATAGTGAGTTAGATTACTAATCTCTATCATGTTGCGTCAGGTAAACCCCATTTTAGGGGTTCACTTTTATATGTAATCTAATGATGTCAAAGAAGTGCACTGCCCCTTGGCTGGTTTAACTGTACCTGTAAAGGAATCCCACAAGCATTCTTCTTCTTCTATATTTTTTAATCATTTTGGATGTGTGGAAAACTCTAATAATATATATAATGTCTAATCATTTTTTTTCTTTTGTTTTTTTTTCAGTCAACTGTGACCACACTGCAAAAAGGAAGAATATGCAAGTGGATGATGCATATATGGGATAAGTTTATTTTTATTCATATAACATAAAGCGAACTTCACTTATTTGAGAGTAATTTGTAATTTTTAGAAAATAAAATTGTAATTTTTTAAAATCATTTCATTCTTTAAAAAAGGATTTGGGTAATCAAATGTTACATATCAAAACATGGGTTATATTGACTAAAGTCTAATTGTTTCTCAAACATATGGGAATTAGGATGGTTTAATTTAGTTGTTAGTAAAGAACTATTGTAACAGGTGCTTTGTATATTTGTTGTATCAGAATGAGTTTCCAAAAAAATTTCGGTCCAGATGAATGATACCCATCCAACCCTTTGTATTCATGAGCTGATGAGATAATTGAGGGATTTGAAGGGCATTAACTGGAAAGGAGCTTGGGATATTACCAAAAGGTATTTCTTACTTGCACAATCTTCTAGATGCTTGTTTCAGGAAAAGTTTGCTTGCTTGGCTGATAATGATGCTAGGCTTGTTGTAGATCCAAACAATAATGATGGTAAAAGTGTATTTAAAGGCTTACAACCTTCCATTTTTTTATTTTCGATTCCTTAGGCAAGGGTATTTTTTTCCATTGATCATGGAATGGAATATAAAATTGCCATATAACGATAATGTTCTTTGTATTACTCTGTTAGACAGTAAGGGAGAAATCTGTGGCTACATTTACATCTATTCAGGATGGAATCCTTCTATGCACTGATGTTGCAACTCGTAGACATGACATTCCATGCGTTGATTGCATAGGGCTGGTACAACGGAATGGAATTAGTCATTACATCCCATGATGTTGTTCTGGTGCTATATATATGAATGAATGAATTTTCCTATGAACTAAAACAAAAAAGTTTAACACAATAAAAGCCCATTAGAACTCAGTAAGTTTAATAACAAAATTTATATTTTTTACTTTAATAAAAACAGAATTTTACTAATATCTTGAGGTTTCATATAATCTTTTATTCTTTATTAGTTTGAAATGAATGAATACTTGTTGCATCACATATATACATTTTTAATAGTCTTTTTTTGTTTACACTATAGGCTTGCTGCGAATGAATATACAAGACATATTTCCCTATTATAATCTTATTTGGGTTTTAACGATGTTCTATTAGTTTGTTTAATTTTTACCTTGTTTATTTCATTCTTGGTCATTGCGTATAACAGACATACTGATACTGATTAAGTGACTAAATAATAGTTAGTATCTATGATGTATCTGTTGATTTTACTAATGTGGGAGAGCTCCTCAATGTAGAATCCATAACCACATTTGATTCTATGCCAAATAATAATAATAATAATAACTTAGGTGTCGATTTTGAGTCAAACTAACTAATGTTTATTTTTGAATCTAATATGTATTCTTCTATTTTGTTTTAGAGTTTTGAAAGGTGAGTTACAAAAGGATGGGTGATACCAATGAAATCAAAGCATCCTTCTACACTTGCAGGTCCTTTTTCCTTTTTACAATTGTTATCTTTCAAATACTCTGCCTGCTTAAAAACAGTCACCATGCAAAAACTGTGATAAATACTAAGTTTACCCCTGGAAAGGACTCCATTCAACAAGGATCAAATATTGAAATCAAGGGTTCAAACTGTTCTCTTTAGTAAGGTAATTATAGGTGGAAATGAAATAGTCCATTTACTTGAGATTATTATGTCAGGGCTTTACTTTGGTTGTCTAAAATGAATTAAACAACCTGAATTGAATGTCTCATAAAAAGCATATAAACGTTACAGTATATTCTTGACTTAGTATCCCGAACATGTATTTGATAAGTGTAAACCCTTGATTTGTTTTGAATTAAAACCCTTGTTGAATGTAAAACAGTGTATTCATATGAAATATTGCTCTATGTATCATAAATTATACCTATTATAATTTATGTGTACTTTATGAATTGCTAAATAACTATTTTTGCATGTAATCCTTTGCTCAACATGTTACAAAGGTTAATTAAACTGATGAAATAACTTTTATTTTTATATACATATACAATTTTATATATAAGTAAAATTTGAACGACCTTCGGACAAATAACCGGTACTATAAGTCCACATCCAAACAAGGAAAATGACCTAGAATGAATTATTAGTCTTAAGCCTTTTATATCTTATATATATATATATATATATATATATATATATATATATATATATATATATATATATATATATATATATTAAATTATATATACAAATATGTATATTTGGGAAAAATATAAGTTTATAAAAGAGTTCCATATTTGAAGTATTTTTGATGCTTTAAAATCATTTTATCGTGATTTGAAATCATTTATTTATAACACAAAGTTGTTGTGTTATACTTGTATTTTCCCCCTTAAAACAATAGAAATTATGAAAATATGGGGGTATGAACTCACTTGATAGGTGGTAATATGGGCAACGTTTCGTTTCCCGGAAATTAGTTTGTTTGGCGAAAAACCGGCTTAAATCGGGCAGAGTTTTGACAGGAGAGAGGATGAATTCTCGAGAATTTCGGGGCTTCACGGCTTACTTCGGGCTCGAGTCTTGATACCGGGGCTTTAGGGGTTGTATATGAGCTTAAGGGAGTGGAAAAGGTGAAAGAGGGTAAAATTTAAAGTGAAAAAGTGAAAATTCTTTGGAACCCTCGCATACAATATATAGTCCGAAGGTTTGGACCCGAAGCTGCGCGAGGGTGACACGTGTCTGACAGGTGGCGAGGCGAAGGGAGTTCTTCGAACCGGAGGCTCGCTGCTAGCTGGCTTGGATTGGACCAACCCTCGGTCCAATGGAAAGACGACACGTGCGAAGGAGCTGGTCCGAGGCGTATGCGAGGGGCGTGCGACGGGTGTCTCCGGTGTGTCTCATGCGAAGCTGTCCGGTTCTAAGTGGACCTCGGACTTGGTCGAATCAGGAGGTGACACGCGAGGCTGCGGTCCAATCAGAAGATGCCACGTGGAGGCTCGCATGCGAGGGTGACGTGGCAGTTACTGTTCATGCGAATATTCTCGGTTTTTGCTATTTTTCTTTATTTTTTTGCCAAAACTTGTAAAATTAATAACTTTTGCATAAGAACTCCGTTTTTGACGTTCTTTATATGCACGCGTAGGTAAAATTATAATCTACGACTTTCGTTTAGACTTCGTCGGCTAATTTTGAATTTATTTTTAATATTATTATTTTAAACAGACCGGGACGTGAATCCGTTATAAATTCATAACTTCTTCATACGACGTCTTTTTTTGTCTGTCTTTTTACCGTTGTACTACTAATGAAGAGACCTTCAATTCTCATTTAGGTTGTGTCGGCTAAAAACCACTCGATCTTTATTTCGAGTTTTTAGCTGTACACTGTTATACTGAAACTTAGAAAAATCATAACTTCCTCATACGAAGTCAGATTTTGGCGTTCTTTTAATGCAAGTTCTCGGTTTAACATAAAATATAACTTTCATTTAGATTGTTAAGGCTAGAAAGCCTTTTATTAAAAATTCAGTTTTTACACTGAACAATGTTTTGCCGGTTTTGTCGTGGATTTTCGATTGGTCATAACTTCTTCGTTATAACTCGGATTTCAGTGTTCTTTATATTTTTGGAAACCTTGTTACAATCTCTATCACTTGGTTCAACCCAATTGAGATTATTTAATAATTTATTTTTGAGGGTCAATTATGTAAATATACATAGTATGCCAAAAATTTTCTTTATTTATTTAAAAAGAAGTACAAATTGACCTACACTATTACATAAGTTTGAAATAATGGTTTGTTACAATGTTTGACATGGTTCGATCTATGATGACTCATGCTACACTTCCAATAAGCTTCTGGTGTTATGCCTTATAAAATTTCACTTATATTCTAAAACTTGCATCAACTAAGAAGGAATCTAAGACACCATTCGAAATGTGGAAAGGGACTTATCCCTCTCTTACTAAAATCAAGGTCTATGGTTGTAAGGTTTTTGTTCATCATGAAGTGCTCGACAAACTTGAACCCAGATCCAAAAGGTGTTGCTTTGTTAGTTCTCCTAAATATTCGTTTGGATAATTATTTTACAAGCTTAATGAGAACAAGGTATTTGTTGCTCGAAGGGCAATCTTTTGAGAAAGGGAGCTGATGTCTAAAGGAACTGGTGGGACCTAGATTGATCTTGATGATATTCAAGAATCAACAAATGAAGAACCTGAAGTTAGAACTAGCCCTCACCAAGAGGTAGAAGAACTAGTTAAAGAATCTAACATCCTTCCATTTCTTCCTTGTAGATCTAATAGAGAATGTCGACCACCCGAGGTTTATGGTTTCCATATTACTGAGGAGGATAACAATCTGTTAGGTGATAATGAGTCATGCAACTATTAGAAAGCCATGGCCAATCCAGAGGCTATAAATGGAAAGAGGCTACCGAGAGCAATAATCAATCCATTTACGATTACTAAGTTTAGAATTTGGTTGATCTTATACCTAGCCATAAAATTGATGGATGTAAATTGTTCTTCAAAAAGAAGACTGACATGGATGGGAATGTACACACATTTAAATCTCGACTGGTTGCGAAAGGTTGTACACAAATTCAAGGAATTAAATATAAAGAAACTTTCTCGCCAGTAGCAATAATCAAATCTATTAGGATACTTATCTGTTAGGGTTTGAATCATTTCCCTATAAATAGAGAGGACTAAAACTGAATTTGAGTGCTAGAGAAATCAGTCAACCCCCTTAGAAATTTGATGGTGCTCTCCAGATATTGAAATATTCTAAATGCACTCCCATACACCGCGTAGAGAGTCCCACACACCGTATAGCAGCCTTCGAAGTTCAGATATGTCTAAATTTCGAGCAAGTTCCATTTTGGGTGATTTTTAGGTATTATCAGGTTTTTTCAATATTGGTTCAGTTGAGTTTATCAAGAAAGGGGTTCAAGGGTTCTTCATGGCGCACCATTTTTAAGTAAAATGACATCAAATCATATCAAAATGGTACAAAGAGGCTAAGAAATTAGTTTGAGGTTTTGTTGTTAGTGAAGATTTCATCGTGGATTTTGATGATCTAAACAAAGTTGTACAAACTAGTTTAGAAATGTTTGTAGCTAACATGGTGAAAATTGATCAAGCTAGTTTAGCGATGTATATGGCTAAAAAACATTAATGTCGACAATATGCGGGTGGTGGCGAGGGAGATTTAACGGTGTAATCAGTCAATATCTCATTGCAATATGATTAATTATCATTTTATTATTTTCATCGCTCATCTGAAAATTGAATTCCGATAGTGGCGGTTTTGGAATAATAATAGTGTTTCATAAATGGTAACTTTAGAGGAGGGGGGGGGGGGGGGTTGAGGTAATGCCCTTGATGTTTAAAAATAATAAGAGAAAATTACAAAAAATGGACTTTGTGGTTGTTAAAATTATGTGTTTTTGGTCCCAAAACGTTTGGTGGTGCATTAGTGGTCTAATTTTTGATACATTGTACGGTTTTGGTCCCTATCTTGTTAACTTTATCAATATGATTGTTAACTTTTATAAAAGGACAATTTTATATTTAGTGATCATTTTTGCGGTTGTGTCTTTTTACAAAACTACAATGACGATTTCCACATCTTTTCTTTTTAATTTTGTTGAATTATTCTACATTAATTCTTTTAATTAATTCTTTTTTATTGGATTATTATATGTTAATAAATATTATTTTTAATATTTACTATGTATATATTAATAAATATTATTTTATTAGATTTTATTATTTTTTTAATTAATTTTTTTTTAATTTTCTGTTGGAATATTATATACAAATAACTATTATTGTAAATATATAATATTTATATATTAATAAGTATTATATTATTGGATTACTAGCTTTTTAAAAAATAATTATATTTAATTGTATTTAACTATTTTATTTATTATTTTAAATAAAAAATCCCAACTGTCTCACATCTTCTAATTTATTTTAAATATTCGGTAGAGAACGTATTTTATTAATATATACCACCACTATCACACGGTCACCATCACTACTGTTAGATGGCCAACATTGCTTATATCTCTCTCTATTCTTTGTTTTGTTGGAGCTTGGAAACCCCCACCTACACTACTATCACCTGTGTGAAGAGGTTGACACATGTGGCTACTGACATCGTTGGGTGGAGCAAGTTGGTGGGGTTTCCGTAGGACCTTTGATGAAGGTAAATGGTGGTGGTCCTGATGATTTTCAACAAATTATGTTTTTGTGTATTCTAACGATTTTGTGGTGGAACCAATAAAATTAAAAAGAATCGATATTATACATTAAAAATAAATTAATTATCCGATAATATAATATTTATTATATAAAGAAAATAATAAAATAAAAGTAATAATCCAATAAAAAAGAAATTCAAAAAATAATTAATTAAAACAAATTAACAATCCAATAAAATAATATCTAAACAAAATTGCAAAAGCAATCTATGTGGTTATCAAAATTATATGGTTTTTGTCTAACAATGTTTGGTGGGGCATTGGTGATACAATTTGGATACATAATGCGTTTTTTGTCCACAAACATTAACTTTAACAACTTTGTTGTTAATTTTTTTAAAATGACAATTTTATCCTCGTTGACCTTTTCTGCTACCAAACTACAAGGACCATTGATGCACCACTAAATATTTTTGTACAAAATCATAATTTTGACAACCACGATGATCATTTTTGAAAAATCTTCTAATATTTATTAACATATAAATATTATATATTAAAAAAGAATTTATTCAATAAAAAATTTAAAAAAAACAATTAATTAAAAAGAAATTAATAATCTGATAAAATAATATTTATTAATATATAAATATTATATATAAAAAAATAAGATATAATAACTCAATTAAAATTAAAAAAATGATACAAATATGCTCTTTTAGTTTGGTAAAAAGACAACTATAAAAATGGTCAATGAGAGTAAATTTATCATTTGGAAAAAATTAACAGTCAAGTAGTTAAAGTTAACTTAACGAGATAGGGATCAAAACCGCATAAGGTATTCAAAAATAGATCACCGATACATCACAAAACGTTTTTAGACCAAAAACACATATTATTATAACCATAGGGATCATTTTTGTAATTTTATCGTAAAATAAACAAATAAATTTGTAAGTTTAAAAAACTAAAAAATAACAAATAGAAGGGATAAATGACCGTTAAAAAAACTAAAAACTAATATGTTAAAGTACCAATATGCAACTTTTAGAAACCAAAGACAAGTCTTTTTCAACAAATTAAAAGTTAGGCTAAAATAAAAAATGTATGTAAACTGTAATTTACTCAATAAGTTTTGAATTTACAAAGGAATGCCAAGTGTACCAGTTGGTGCCGACTATTTACAGAAGCAAAGGGATAATAATGATGGCGGGAGATCCAAGGCGGATTCAACATGGTGACGTGTCGATTAAATGATGCTGACATATGAAGTTGGGTAAGTACCGTTGAGGCTCGTGTGGAACGAGGACACGACCATGCTATTATCCATACTCCTTGCGCCGCTAAAGTCTCTATTCGTTTTCTAACTATTTATTATTTTCCATTTTCGCATAAAAAAATTCTAACACTTTTAAAAAAGAAACATATTATACAGCCACTAATTATAAGTGCATATTGCACACTACACGAGGCATCTTACATTCTTCTAACAACGCGTTATGTTTAAGAAAAATTATGAATATATTGTTATAAGTCTACCTCAAAAAATGGTATTTTCAAAATTGATAAATATACATATTAATACTTAATTATTTATAAAATATGTTAATTAAGTTTTAATAGAAAAACTAATAATTACTAATAAATTATTTTAAATAAATTATATATATATATATATATATATATATATATATATATATATATATATATATATATATATATATATATATATATATATATATAAAAGTTATCCGAAGTTATAAAGGTTGATTTAAATTAATATGTATTTATTTTGAAAATAAAGGTGCATGATTTTTTTATGTAATCGGATATAATTACAAAAAAAAAATATAAATAAAATAAAAAAAAAAAACCCGGAGTTCATGATTTTAGTATTCATAAATTTAGTGGTTATATATGTAAATTGAAGAATGAGTAAAATGACACTTGACAAAATATTAATTAGAAGAAACAAAAGATTAACAAGTGACACATTATTAATTAGTATGTCTAAATGAGTGACACATGGTAAAAAAAAAACTATTCTTTTATTATAACTAGGTGAATGTCTGTGCGTTGCGTAGAAACATCTATATAGTTGAAATCTTTACCAATATATGTTTATTTTTTAAAATATAGCAATAACGTTGTTGTTAAATTTTATATAATAATTCGTAAATTAAATTAATATAATATATTGATTATTTTGAATTATATGTTAATATATACATCTATTATAACTGCATAATCTCAATCGTTTGAATGACTTTTATCCACAAGTTACACATGAATAAAATTAAATATAACATATAGTTTAATGTTATTTATAGTTGTTGTTATTGTTAATTAAGTTTTTAAAATTTATTTGCTTAATGTTTTAATTTCTATCATTATAACTATTTAAAACATCAAACATTGTTTTTTGATTTTAAAGGTAACTATACAATCATTTATATATAGTTATTTTTAACTATTGTTATTGTAAATTATTTTAAGCTACTTATTTGAAAACATTTAACGATTATAAAAATATTTTTAGGAAATATTTTAGTTAAATTGAGATTACAATTTAGTTTTTGCATTTATCATTATAATTTATCACTTTTAACTATTTACAAACTATTATTTGGTTTTTAAGTGGAACTGAAATTTATATTTAAGTTAACATTGTAATGTTATATTTAAATTAACAATTTAAGTATTTTGTCCAAACTGTTTAAAAGTTGTAGCTTTAAACTAATAATTGTTTACATACAACAACATATTAAATCGAATAAATTAAGTATAATATGTTAAAAGTTATAAGTAGAGGTAAATATATTATTTTAAAATTGAAATTTAGTATATTTATGATTACACTTTAGGTTTGATATTTATTTAACCTTATCAAACAACTTATAATCATTATTAGAAAGACACTACACTTAATCACTTTCAACTATTTACAAAATATTCTTTGGGTTTTTTAAGTTAAACTAAAAATTATATTTTATTTGACCCTATAATGTTATATAATCTAATTAATAATTTAAATACTTTATACAAATTGTTCCAAAATTGTATCTTTAAAATGATAATGGTTTACATCCAACAATATATTAATACTAATAAATTAAGTATAATATGTTAAAAATTAAAAAACATAACTTTATAAGTAGATGTAAAGATATTATTTCAATATATGATTACACTTTAGATTTGATATTTATTTAACCTTATTAACCAACTTATAATTATTATTAGAAAGAAATTGAAAATTGCATGGGAGTTTCAAATGAGTGTGGTGAAAGGAAAAATGCATGGGAGTTTCAAATGAATGTGGTGAAAGGAAAAATATTTCATTTATAATATAGTGTGATCCAACAATATATTAAAACTAATAAATTAAGTATAATATGTTAAAAGTTAAAAACATAACTCTATAAGTGGATGTAAAGATATTATTTTGATATTGAAATTTAGTTTATATATGATTACACTTTAGATTGATATTTATTTAACCTTATCAACCAACCTATAATTATTATTAGAAAGAAATGGAAAAGTCATGGGAGTTTCAAATGAATGTAGTGAAAGGAAAAATGCATGAGAGTTTCAAATGAATGTGGTGAAAGGAAAAATGTTTCCTTTATAATATAGTATGATATGATATGATAGGGATGCAACAATTAGGGGTATCAGAAAACATAAACTTGACTAATTTGACACGATCTGAACCCAAGTTTAATAAAAACGTTCGGGGTTAAATATCTGAGACAAGATACTAAATTAATTCCTTTAAATATAGAAAAAATTATATAACAAAAGTGAAATAAATTTACATTCAAATTAAATCAAGGTTAAACAAACAATGTTGGTAAATTTAATGTTATCGATATATATTTTAGTGTAGTTAGTTATAATCTCAAAACATACTAAGTTCATTTTATTATCTGAGACTAGAGGTGCGGTGTGCAAACTCAGAGCGATAAATATGGACTTAGGAATATGGGGATTCAGGGACAGTACCCCTGAATACATGGTTCCAAGGGACGACACCCCGGGCAGGGTCTAGGGGCAACACTGTAACGCCCGCGAATCCGGGCTAGTCAATTTAGAGGCAATAGGGGTCGAAAATGACTTTTCGACAAAAGATTATTTAGAATAAATAATCTTAACCAAGTTGTAGTATATGTCACGAGGTTTCCATACATATAAAGAACGCCGAAATCCGAGTTATAACGAAGAAGTTATGGCCCGTCGAAGTTTTACGGCAAAACCGGCACGGCACCGGGAAGCGTAAATAGTGAATTTACGATAGAGCGAGATTTAGCCTTAGCGATCTAAACGGAAGTCGTAGAATATGTTAAACTAAGAACATCGATAAAAAGAACGCCCAAATCTGACTTCGTATGAAGAAGTTATGATTTTTCGAAGTTTCGTACTAGCAGTGTACAGCCCGAAATTCGAATATTAGATCGAGTGGTTTTTAGCCGACATGACCTAAACGAGAATCAAAGATCTCGTTGAGAGTAGCGTAACGAGAAAAAGATGGGCGAAAACGGGTGTCGGATGAAGAAGTTATGAGGATTTAACGGACCAATCGTGTCTCGGCCCGTTAATAATATAAAATTTAAAATCGAGCCAAAATTAGCCGACGAAGTCTAAACAAAAGTTGTAGAGTACGTTCCCACCTTCGCGTGGATATAAAGAACGTCGAAAACGGAGGTCGTATGCGAAAGTTATGATTTTTAGAAGTCGAGAATGCAATTTGCGAAGGCTGATAAGGAGCTGATGACGTGGCGCATTGTGGGCCGTCCATCGCTGATCAGATCTCGCTTCGGATGAAGAACACGTCGCTCTTCGCATACGCCCCGCGTCCGAGGTCAGTACGCCCTGCGTACCCTCGCCTTATCTCTTCCGATGTTGCGAGCCAGCTGGTGCGAAGCTGGCACCCTTATCCGAGTTACGCGCCGCGTCCGAGGCTACGCCCCGCGTAGTCCGAGGACCTCCGGCCTATAAATTGAATGCGAGATTTCTCAGATTTTCACACCTTTCTTCACTCTCTCTCTAACTTCTTTCTCTCTCTAAGTGTTCTAAACATCCCTAAGCCCTAGATAAAACCCCTAGCACCCTAGGGAAGCCCCGAGGCTCCCGGAGTCCCGAGAAAAAGGAGTTTTTCGGTTTCGAAACGTTGCTCCAATTAACTCCCGGTTTTCGATAAAATTCGCTGTAAGTGTGCTACGCTTACGCAATTTTTTATATAGCTTTCAAATAATTATAGGAATGTTATTAGGTCCTTAAAATAATTATTTGGGCTATTATTATGAGTTATATTGAGCGTTATTAACGCTTAATAATAGTCAGACTAATTAATTTGTCGCGGTTATCGTTAAACTAAACCCTAGTGGTATCGGTACTAGGTTTTATCGAAGGAATATCGTTTTGAGAGTATCGAAGCGCTGTCCGAGTGCTGAGTCACCACCTACTCAGGTGAGTGCATAGTTACTTTCAGCTTACACATAGATATGAAGTATTTTACGTGCTGTGTGTCTATATTATCTGTATACTTGCTATCTATATTGGAAGAACGTTTTATACATGTTTTCAGTGATTCAAACTGTATAAGTATTTTATATCTACATAATGTGCGGGGTAAAACACGGGTAGATATAATAGTTGCTGTGTGACAAAATAAAATAATGAGAGGCCTCGTTATAGCTGTTCTTGATGATCTAGTCATCTAGCGGAGTATAGATGACGACCACGGACTATTCTAGACAGTCCGGTGGAACACTAGCAGGCTCGCAACCTGTAGGTGTTTATTCGAACTGTGTGTTTAACCAAACTGTGTGTTTATTCGAACTGTGTGTTTATTCGAACTGTGTGAACTGTGTGCTCACCAGGTATACTCCATCCCAATGATAGTCCTTTGACTAGGTCCCTTGTGTTACATGTTTTAGGGACGTAATGTGAGGATAACGGGAATGGGTAATTGGGTTGATTGTTTGATGTTTAAAAATAATAATTATATTATTGTGGGTTGAAAACCCTATGTGCTCACCAGGTTTCCCAACCTGACCCACTCAGTTTATGTATATCACAGGTGTTGATATGAAGTGACATTACACTGAGAGATTTAAAGAGATATAGATCACTAGTGTAAATCATTGTAAGTTCTGTTTATGCTTATGTTTCTGTATTAACGATGACATCCCAAACGTTTTAAAATGGAATAAATACGTTTCTTCGAAAATGTTTTAATAACGTATTTACCATGTTTTTCTGGGAACAAATTCCGCAACATTTTTTTTCATAAAATGAAGTACTCTGATTTTTATAAAGCATAAACAAACCGGTCTTTTTTGGCCGTGATTTTGGGGATGTCACAGTTGGTATCAAAGCATTAGTTTAAGCGAACTAGGAATATGGATTTATTTCTAGACTTAAACTTAGAATGTTAAGCGATGATTGTGAGGTGAGAGCACTAGATTATTTTAGGAATTGTGCCTAAAATGCTTTTGTGTGCTAAATACTTGTGCCTGATATACTGTTAGTTGTTTGGATCTATGGTCTGTTGCCGACCGGATCTGGAAACCTTATGTGTTTAGGATTCTAAACATACGACTACGATATTAGAACTAGCATATAAACGTTTCAGAGTGATAAGGATGATTTAAACGTCAATCCTAAGTAAAGGTCTAGATTCACCTCATTCGGTGTATAGATCAAGATGGTAAGAACACGTAGCGGGAACGTGAATGCAAATGGGAACCGAGATCAGCCCCCAGTGATTGAGCAAATACCGGTGATGGAAGCCATTGCTGAGCCAGTCACAATGGCCGAAGTGCAAGCGATGATCCAAGCGATGTTGGATCGTCAAATGGAGGAAACTAGACGTTTGCTCCAACAAAATCGAGAGGAAGCCACTATTCAGATCGAACAGCCCGAGTTGAATGAAGGGCAGACCGAGGAAGGAGACTACAGTGGAACTGTTGGTCAAGTCAACCCACCAATAGTTTAACAAAACAACCAAGATGACGAAGTCGAGAGGAATGGATGCAAGTACAAGGATTTTCTAACTTGCAAGCCATCGACTTTCACTGGAAAGGAGGATCCGATCGGGGTCATGGATTGGATCTCAGAGATGGAGTTAGCTTTCATGACGTGCGGTTGCAGAGGAAAACAACAGACCACATTTGCAGTGCGTCAGTTTCGAGGAGGCGCTGTACGTTGGTGGAATACCTTGGGGAAAACTCTGAGCCCCAATGAGCCCCTGCAACTAACATGGGCAGAATTTCTGGTGCAGTTCAAACGTAGGTACTGCTCAGCCCAAAATATGCTCGAGCTGGAAAACCAATTCCTTACCTTGAAGAAAGGAAGCATGTCTGTTGATGAATACACCAACAATTTCACAGAGAAGATGGAGTTCGCCTTACGTCTTGTTCCAGATGAGCTGACGAAAGTCGACAAGTATGCTAAAGGACTTCCATGGGAGTACGCGGTGCCAGTGCGTCAGGCACCTACTCTGGAGGCAGCTATCTGGGCTGCCAAGTCTGTGGAAGATATGATTAAGGGAAGAGCTGCCAACAAGATTGAGGTTGGCGAAAAGAGGAAGTTTGAGGAATCTACGAGGCCCAATAAGAAGATCAAGTATGGTTCAAAGGAGTCTAGCGGAGGAGGAAACAAAGAGAAATGGTGCGAGAAGTGCAAGAAGAATCACTTTGGGAAATGTAGCGAAGAAGTGACTTGCTACAAGTGTGGGAAGACCGGACATTACGCCAACGAGTGCAAAAGGGTGTGTTATGAATGCCGTGAAGAAGGGCATGTTGCTAAGGATTGCCCGAAAAAGAAAGAGGCGGCAAAACCAAACATTCCACCAAAGGCAAGAGCATTTCAAATGATCCTTGACGAAGCAGCTGACGATGCAAGGAATCAGGAGTAAGGATGGATATATAGAGATCAAGTTATGAAGAAGCCATATAGATAGTGTCATATGATGTAGCCTATTAGAGGCATAGTCTAGGGTGAACTTGAACACCTATGTAACCGTTTCAAGAAATAATATGAAACCTTTGTTTTGTTATCTGATGTGTTAAGTTGTTGTGTGGTTTTCTTGTATGGTGACTTGGAAAGACTGCGGGACAACACTTGGAACGAGTATGAGTAGGTGTGAATGGTAGTAGAGGCCTATACTACCGGAAGCACAGGACTCACACTTGGATCAGGGAAAGTCACAAGGTTACCAAGAAGCTAGTAATTGATTTCGTTTTATTCAAGTGTGTTGTTACCATCGTTTTGGTAATGACTAAGAAGATTGATGATATTCCGACCCTTGTGGTCATATCGAATCGAGTCCGACTACGATGAGTATGTTGTGTGGTTCAGAGAAACAAGTTTGATGTACTGTCCGACTTAAACCAAACAATTAAAATCAAAGCGATCAATAGAAGTATCGCACTCGTTGTTAAAGGAGTTGGTAGCTGGAAATGCCAAATGTTAAAATGTGATTATATCACATTAGAACTTGAAGGAAG
The DNA here is from genome assembly GCF_002870075.4 of Lactuca sativa. NCBI lineage: Eukaryota > Viridiplantae > Streptophyta > Magnoliopsida > Asterales > Asteraceae > Lactuca > Lactuca sativa. The sequence continues at coordinate 211,016,574 of NC_056624.2, forward strand.
GCACATCTTGTTTTAGAGTTTAACTCTAAAAGACCTAAGTCTAAGTGTTGCAACGTACGATGATAGGTCATTAGAATATGACACATCGATCCATAGTAGTAATAAAAGAAGTCATCTCAAGTTCGTATCCAGTAAGGATCGAGATTTTGACTTGAAGATCATAATTTGGAGTCTAGCCTGAGGTAGAGAGCAGGTGCACGATCGAGTACTACATACAGTCAATAAGTCTGAGAGATAGACTTGAAGGAATGTAGAAGTTATAATTATTACCTAGGATGAAGAGACGACGTATGGAGTCATTATACGACCATGTTTCGTTGATGATTCCGGGACGTAATCATCCTAAGGGGGAGATAATTGTAACGCCCGCGAATCCAGGCTAGTCAATTTAGAGGCAATAGGGGTCGAAAACGACTTTTCGACAAAAGATTATTTAGAATAAATAATCTTAACCAAGTTGTAGTATATGTCACGAGGTTTCCATACATATAAAGAACGCCGAAATCCGAGTTATAACGAAGAAGTTATGGCCCGTCGAAGTTTTACGGCAAAACCGGCACGGCACCGGGAAGCGTAAATAGTGAATTTACGATAGAGCGAGATTTAGCCTTAGCGATCTAAACGGAAGTCGTAGAATATGTTAAACTAAGAACATCGATAAAAAGAACGCCCAAATCTGACTTCGTATGAAGAAGTTATGATTTTTCGAAGTTTCGTACTAGCAGTGTACAGCCCGAAATTCGAATATTAGATCGAGCGGTTTTTAGCCGACACGACCTAAACGAGAATCAAAGATCTCGTTGAGAGTAGCGTAACGAGAAAAAGATGGGCGAAAACGGGTGTCGGATGAAGAAGTTATGAGGATTTAACGGACCAATCGTGTCTCGGCCCGTTAATAATATAAAATTTAAAATCGAGCCAAAATTAGCCGACGAAGTCTAAACAAAAGTTGTAGAGTACGTTCCCACCTTCGCGTGGATATAAAGAACGTCGAAAACGGAGGTCGTATGCGAAAGTTATGATTTTTAGAAGTCGAGAATGCAATTTGCGAAGGCTGATAAGGAGCTGATGACGTGGCGCATTGTGGGCCGTCCATCGCTGATCAGATCTCGCTTCGGATGAAGAACACGTCGCTCTTCGCATACGCCCCGCGTCTGAGGTCAGTACGCCCTGCGTACCCTCGCCTTATCTCTTCCGATGTTGCGAGCCAGCTGGTGCGAAGCTGGCACCCTTATCCGAGTTACGCGCCGCGTCCGAGGCTACGCCCCGCGTAGTCCGAGGACCTCCGGCCTATAAATTGAATGCGAGATTTCTCAGATTTTCACACCTTTCTTCACTCTCTCTCTAACTTCTTTCTCTCTCTAAGTGTTCTAAACATCCCTAAGCCCTAGATAAAACCCCTAGCACCCTAGGGAAGCCCCGAGGCTCCCGGAGTCCCGAGAAAAAGGAGTTTTTCGGTTTCGAAACGCTGCTCCAATTAACTCCCGGTTTTCGATAAAATTCGCTGTAAGTGTGCTACGCTTACGCAATTTTTTATATAGCTTTCAAATAATTATAGGAATGTTATTAGGTCCTTAAAATAATTATTTGGGCTATTATTATGAGTTATATTGAGCGTTATTAACGCTTAATAATAGTCAGACTAATTAATTTGTCGCGGTTATCGTTAAACTAAACCCTAGTGGTATCGGTACTAGGTTTTATCGAAGGAATATCGTTTTGAGAGTATCGAAGCGCTGTCCGAGTGCTGAGTCACCACCTACTCAGGTGAGTGCATAGTTACTTTCAGCTTACACATAGATATGAAGTATTTTACGTGTTGTGTGTGTATATTATCTGTATACTTGCTATCTATATTGGAAGAACGTTTTATACATGTTTTCTGTGATTCAAACTGTATAAGTATTTTATATCTACATAATGTGCGGGGTAAAACACGGGTAAATATAATAGTTGCTGTGTGACAAAATAAAATAATGAGAGGCCTCGTTATAGCTGTTCTTGATGATCTAGTCATCTAGCGGAGTATAGATGACGACCACGGACTATTCTAGACAGTCTGGTGGAACACTAGCAGGCTCGCAACCTGTAGGTGTTTATTCGAACTGTGTGTTTAACCAAACTGTGTGTTTATTCGAACTGTGTGTTTATTCGAACTGTGTGAACTGTGTGCTCACCAGGTATACTCCATCCCAATGATAGTCCTTTGACTAGGTCCCTTGTGTTACATGTTTTAGGGACGTAATGTGAGGATAACGGGAATGGGTAATTGGGTTGATTGTTTGATGTTTAAAAATAATAATTATATTATTGTGGGTTGAAAACCCTATGTGCTCACCAGGTTTCCCAACCTGACCCACTCAGTTTATGTATATCACAGGTGTTGATATGAAGTGACATTACACTGAGAGATTTAAAGAGATATAGATCACTAGTGTAAATCATTGTAAGTTCTGTTTATGCTTATGTTTCTGTATTAACGATGACATCCCAAACGTTTTAAAATGGAATAAATACGTTTCTTCGAAAATGTTTTAATAACGTATTTACCATGTTTTTCTGGGAACAAATTCCGCAACATTTTTTTTTATAAAATGAAGTACTCTGATTTTTATAAAGCATAAACAAACCGGTCTTTTTTGGCCGTGATTTTGAGGATGTCACAAACACCCCTAGCGTAGTCCAAGCGGCAGAGCCTCTGGCGGTGGTTACCTAATGATGACATTAAAATGATGTAGGTTGCGATTTTTTTATCCTGATAACTGTCATCAACACAATCTTTTTGGCTCCAATATGGTCTATAAACACCACTTAACCATCTTTTTCCTTATATAAAATGAAGATGAATGTTCGAGAAAAAAGTTTACAACTCTCATACTTGAATATTGATTATTTTCTATCACTTTGTCTCTTTGAAAACACACCACAACAAATATTATGTGTTTATAATTCTGATTAGGGTTGTACTAATAATTAAAGTTCTTGGATTATCCCACTTTTGAATTCCTTTACACTAGGCAATAGGGAAGAATTACATATTTCGAAAATGATACAGTCACGATCCTTGAAACATCCAAGTCAAATTGTTATTCTAAATCTCTTAAATCTAACAAAAGAAAACATATAAAATTCGCCTAAAATTATGCATTCATGCATCTTTTAAGGCAAAAATATATATTATTTTATGATAATCAAGACTTTGTAGAAATTGACTTTCGATACTCAAAATTGCTCATTCGTTTGATCTTTCTTGGATCATGGTACTTAGAGATATGATTTTAATAACTTTAATTTCAAAAAACTTCTTTCTAGGGAAGCAACTGTAACTGGTGTCGTCAACAAAATCTTATATGCTACTAACACATTGGAAAACATGATTATTTGTTTTACACACTCCATATTTTAATAGATGTCCAAGGAAGTTCACATTTGTTTGTTTCATCAGGAAAAATTACTTGTAAAATTTGTAACTCAATAAATAAATCTATTCCATTAATATCAAGTTACTCACAATTTGTCAAACTATTTTCAAGTTTTACACAACATTTTTATAATTCATCATCAAGTACATATTTTAACTATAACGTCCCATTTTCACAAGCAATTTTTTTTTTTATTTTTAAATAAGGTAAAACCATAGTTTACATAAAAACCAAGTTATGAAAACTTATTGACAAATCTGCAAAATTGGTCCTTATGGTTTGCAAAAAACTTTGGATAGAGTCCAAAAAGTTTTCAACTTGGATGGAAGGTCCAAAATAAAAAATTTCCTGTGATTTTGGTCCAAAAAAACTTGAAAAGATGATTATGCCCTTTTATTTTCTTTTTTATATTTTTTTTATAATTATCCTAATACTAATTACTTAAAAAAAAGAATTATCCCTTTACAACCACCCACCCCCACCGTTCTCTCTCTCTCTCTCTATCTCTCTCTCCCTCTCTCATACATACATACGACCTTTTCTATTCAGATCTTCTTCCCCATCCTTCATCTTCAACCCATCTTGCTTATCTTCCACAAATCAGAGACATGACATCGCAAATACTACACTTCGTGTAGAGTTTGCAATCTGTTCTCCTCACCCTTCTTCCCCTCGTGTTTCTTCACCTCGAGTTTCTTCTCTGAGATTGACTAAGATCAAATCGGTGATTCCAGCTCCAATGGTGTGCATCAGGGACCTCAATCCACCATCACAGGACCGTCACTGCCTTGAAGCCACGACTATCACCACCCTAAAGCCATTACCACCGCCGCCCTGCTTGTATCTTACTTCTTCAAACTTTTTTCTTTAACAGATGAAATCACTCGGTTGAGCGATGGTATTGAATCAGAGGTGAAAACAACGTCTAGGGTTCTATCAATGGTGGTTCACAACAGTGGAATAGGAGTAGACGGTGTTTCAAGTTAGCGAAATTGAGAATGAAGGTTATTGGGTCAACTTTCATCACTAGCAACAAGACCCGTCTTCTCCACTCTGATTCAAAAGTTAACCTCAATTCCACCATTCCAACCATTGGAATCAGGAGAGAAAATAGGGAAATCAACGATAAAATCAATCTTCCAGAAATCCTAGTGATTTTCTGATCAATTACGGAAGAAAGCCTTCACCGCACTTGTTAGAAAACTAAAATACTCAAGAAACCCACCTCAAACCAGAAATACTTATCAGTTATGTGGATTTGACAGTCAATGAAGGAGCAGAGCTAGAGCAAAAATGGAGAAGATGAAGGGATAAGGAGGTTTCCAATGGTGATGAAGAGCTACGAGGGCCAGACGGAAAAATGGACAAAACACAATCTCCAATCTGAATTTGCTTCTTATATAAGCAGTCTCTAATTAAGAAGGGGGAGAAGAACATGGATCGGTTTTTTTTTTTTGACTTTTTCTTTGAGAGAGAGAGAGAGAGAGAGAGAGAGAAACAGAGAGAACGGTGGGGGTGGGTGGGGGTGGGTGGGGGTAAGGGGATAATCCTTTTTTTCTTTTTTTTTTTAAATAATTAGTATTAGGATAATTATAAAAAATACAAAAAAAGAAAATAAAAGGGCATAACCGTCTTTCCAAGTTTTTTTGGACCAAAATCATAGAAAGTTTTTGATTTTGGACCTTCCATGCAAGTTAAAAACTTTTTGGACCCTATCCAAAGTTTTTCGTGAACCATAAGGACCAATTTTGCAGTTTTGTCAAACTTATTTGTTCCAAAATATAGATGTTTGAAAACAAGAGTAACATAAATAATGTGGAATCTCCATGGTTGTTAATGAGTGTCTACAGTCATGTCTTCACCTTCCTACAATAACCAATGGTATATGAAGAACATTTAATCAACAACTACAAGCCAAAAAGTAACATAAATAGCATGTTTAATGATTTATCAGACAAAACTACAAATTTGGTCCTTGTGGTTTGCAAAAACCTTTGGATGGGGTCCAAAAAGTTTCCGGCTTGCACCAAAGGTCCAAAATCAAGGTTTTTCATTGTTTTTGGTCCAAAAAAACTTGAAAAGTCGATTTTACCCTTTTTAATTTCTTTTTTCTATTTTCTTTATTGTTTTTGGTATTTAAATAATTAAAAAAAAATAAAAAATAAAATCTTACCCAAACTCACTCTCTCTCTAACCTAACCCAGGTTTATTCTTATTCATCTTCCACAAGTCCATCGACATACCCCTCCCTTTGATCATCATCTTGTTAATCGAACCCACTATTGGAACTCTTCCTGTTTCTTTCCTTCTTCTGTCCCGATTTTCGGCAGGAGGTGAGCAAGGGAGCTACAAACCCCCTTCTTCTCTAACCTAACCCAGGTTTCTTTCCTTCTTGTGCGTTCCCGGTGAGCAAGGGAGCTACAAACCCCCTTCTTTCTCCCTTCACCTTTTCATTGTTCCTACCAAATCAAAAAGAAGATGAAGCAAGGAATTAAGGAGCAAAAAGGCCCTCGCATACCTCCTGTTGGACATCGAACAACCAAAGTCATTACCATTGCTGCTTGTCTCACCCTATCGAAGACCTCCGTCCCTTCGCAGCCTCTTGGCCACACCGAACCCATCTTCTGGCCTCACCCCTCGCTTTCTTTCTCTTCAATCAAATACCTCCCTCCTCTGACCCTCCTTCCTTCGCACCTCACAACCGGATGAGAACGATCGAAGCTTCGCTGGATTCCGACGATCTCGATTCTCAAATCGCTGCTCTCTACAGCCTTTTAAATCTTTGAATCGGCAATGACTCGTAAGCACTTGCCTTTCATATTCATATCAATCGAGCACTGGAGGATTTCTTATTTGATCTGGATGTAGAAATCGTGATTTTTTTTTTGTGTGTGCTTTCGATCATCAGATCAAGGGGAATATTGGTTATTTATTAATTGGGTTTGTGTTTGTTGTGTGTGTGTGTGTGTGAGAGAGAGAGAGTTATTTTATTTTCTTTTTTAAATTAAAATAGTATTTAAAAAATGAAAAAAATAATAAAAAAGAAAATGAAAGGGTATAACCGTCATTTCAAGTTTTTTTGGACTAAAAACATAGAAAAACTTTGATTTTGGACATTCCATGCAAGTCGAAAAGTTTTTGGACCCCATCCAAAGGTTTTTGCAAACCACAAGGACCAAATTTGTAGTTTTGTCGATTTATCATTAGTACTGTTTACATACACCAACAAATAGAAAATTAAGACGTCACCAAAACTGATCTATACTAACATGTTATTTCTTTTATTATGATTAATGATCACTTTTATTGACATTTTTAATGTTATATCGTGAATATTGTGAACGTTTACTAACTCACAAGCAATTAAACGGTGAGCATGAAATAATTATAGTGATATGTTTTTTCATATAGAGTGATAAATGTTTACATTAGGTGACCGTTTCTAAATATTTTTTGTAGCCATTGTTAATTTTTGTTAACACAAATGTAATTAAGCTATAAGGATAAGTTAATTTTTGGTGACACAAATGTATTTTTTATCGTTTATCATTACTATTGCTTATATAAACCAACAAATAAAGAAATTAAGATGTCATCAAAAATGATATATACTAATATGTTATTTATTTTATTATGATTATTGGTCACTTTTAATGACATGTTTAATATTATGATGTGAATATTGTGAGCGTTTACTCACTCACAAGCAATTAAATGGTGAGCATTAAATACTTATAGTGATGTGTTTTTTCATATAGAGTGATAAATGTTTATTTATGGTGACCATTTATAAACATTATAGATGTCACCAAATATGATCTATACTAACATATTATTTCTTTTATTATGATTATTGATCACTTTTAGTGACATGTTTAATAATAGTTACATTTCCTTGTATTGCAAACTACACCTGAAGTGTATTTGTATATCGAGTAAGTATATTACTAATTATGTATTCATATTTGTTTGATTAGTTGTGCATTTATTTATACAATCTAGATTAAGAGTTTAATTCATTAATACATTATTAAATTCATCACTTAAATATGTATACATGTAAAAGTATGTTCATTAATTATAAACACTTAGACCGGATAATGTATAATACATTAAGCCCATATATAAAATACATGGATAGCCATATATAATACGTTAACACAATGATGTATATATACGTGCATAAATTATGTTGGGGTCTTAATACATGAAGCCAGGACATTTGGCTTAGCCCATTTACTCATTTTATCTATATAAAATATATGGATTTGTTTTATTCGCAATTAATCGACATATAATTCACAATATTATTTGTCGATTTCTTTGCATGTCTATTGGTTTGATATTCAACAATTCTAAATTTAATGTTCATCAATGTACGTATATGCGACACAAGATACATCTTAAAAATAAACATCCCATGTAAAGATAAGCATAGCTGGAGAGAATGAGCATAACGAAGCTTTCAGTCATTGGTTAAAAGAGGAGGTCAGATAATGATCTAGGTTAATTTTTGTTTTGAGAAGTCATTGATCAATTACTCGAACAAAATAGTAACCGGTCAATCTGCCCCTTGATGCTAATCATTTTAATGATATTTAGGTAGAGTGAAAGATGGTGATCTACATACATTGCATTTCAGAGGACTTTAGGTGGGTTTCTGATGGCCCATGACACGTTGTAATGAAATATGATGTATATCATATCAATGGCTACCTATTTCGTACATAATCTCATGAAGGTACAGTTAACCAAAATAATGGGGTTTGCATAGAGTCGACTAACATACACATATTTAGAAAATAAGAAGTAACCTATGCAACACCTTTTATTATGGTGTTCTACAAGATATATGAGTTCTAGATTATCATATAAGAAAAATTCATATTTTCAAGTGTGACTGGGTTCATAATAAAAAGGGGTTAAAAAAGATCCTACTGGCTACACCTTGGTAGAACTAGATACATTAGGGCATAAGGACATCCATGCATACTTGCCTCACAGGCACGACATGTATTCTATGTGATAGACCCAAAGGATAATAAAAAGTCAATTGTGGTCATGATGTCTTCAAAAAGTTATAGAGATTCATATAAAAGCGATGATGAGGAATACAGTACAATAGTTTTACCACACAAAGATAAATATATAATGCCACCTGTAGATAAACTTGATTTGGCTGCTGAATCCCGCAATGATTACCTTCGGTCGGATTGTAAGGGTAAAAAAATACAAAAAGGGCAAAAAGAAATTGTGAAGATACACTAGCTGCAAGACAAAACTTGATACTATTCTTCAATATTTTATAAGTACTGTAAATATTTTTGGTTAGTTTTTTTTTTTTTTGTTAATTTTCAGTATATATACACAGTATACCGGGGTTTGTTGTTATATACCCAATACTTTTTTATTAATAATTGTTTTGATATTTTTTGGTTTTTGTTAAGATTTACTTGTGTTAAAATATTAGCTTGGCAAATTCTTCCTAGGTAGTACGATCATTTATTTTCCTTCCTACACGTGTGGAATTGTTGTATAGTGTACATGTTGTTCATAAACCTATAACGGATAACATCACCTTGCAATGTGAAGAGGTAGAGCATTCCACCGAAGGGGCATTTGTGACATATGAAGAAGATGATGACACACAAAAGTATTGCAAAGTTTGTCGTTGATACAAAGAGTATGATAAATTTTGTAGGTTTATTAGGGATGTTTAATAATGAATAATGGTTAATTTGTAAATTAATGTTATAAACAATCTTTTAATAATGGACAAACACTTTATCAAAAATTACTTATTGACTTTCCCACCACATAATTAAACTAATTCACACACTTTTTAAAAAAACTTATTTTTTTCTCACCATCTAAATGTCCTTTAATTTGGGATTCAAAATGAAATCCAAAAAACATATTACTTATTTACTTAATATTTATCTAAACTAAATAAGTAGAGGGAATCACTTAAAATAAAACTTCGACACCTTATGTATTTATCACCTTATGTCTTTACGTCTCACTTAAAACCAACACAAGGTAAATATACAAATAACATAAGAAAACTCGTTGTAAAATATGACATTTGGCCATAATTTTCGACCGTGACACGACTTGTCACGAGCTTTTTCATGTTACAAATTTCAATATAAAATTTGAATGATTTAAGATGAAACCTCAATACATTTTGTCCCACTTAATAACTGATCCATTATAAAAATAGGACATTTGACCACCGTTTTAATCCGTCGCACTAATTATTACTTTTTTTTATGTAAAATCGACGTGAATATGTGAAGTCTGATGTGTAATCACGACTTGTTTTCAATAAACTGTCGTGGAAATAATCATGCGAATTAGTTTATGACCTTTAGTAATGAGAAATATAAAAACCGAGAAAACCCAGTTTTCAAAATCGGATGTAATAAAACATTTTTATACTAGTGTGTCAATACTCGATCTTTCTTATTATCACCTAGACAAATTACATCACACACCATTTCCCCTTTTACCCCTTTAATGCGTGTACTCCTTTATTGAAGGGTATAACAAATAGATAAATAACAATTTAACACCTATAGCATGTATACTCCTCATTTATTGAAATAATAAGCAATTAACCACAACATACCTCCTTGCATGTAATCATAAACCATAAAGACACTACATATAGTAGTATATTACACATGTAGCACATCTCAAGAAAACCAACATAGTTATTATACGGGATATGTGCTTAGAAAAATTATGTTATCGAATTTACAGTTGAATGATCATAATTTTTCAATTAGTTGTGAATGTCATAATACAATAATTTTATTTAAAAAAATATATCGATATCTAATTGTAAAAAAATATTTAAAAAGTGATAGTTTTTAGATAATAATAAATTTTTAAAAATAAAATAAATTTGAAAAAACATTATTGTTCAACTATTAGTGATCTGTTCTTACGGTTGGTAATTATTTTATAAACTTTATTAGAACTTTTCTCTGCATACATTATCTTATACCTTTCAACATCTAGAAAAATGTATAGAAAATTGCATATATTAACATTTGAACAAAATTCAACAAAAGATAGTAATTTCAAAGAGCGCGAAATGGACAAATCACCATCAAAGAAAGAGTTTAATAAAATTAATAATCGCCTTTATATATTTATAGGAATATATTTCTATGAAATTGCAAAAGTCCGATGCATGAGCGAAAGGAGGGAGGAAAAAGGTGACTTTCAACATTTACTTCACATCCATAAAGTAATATAATATTAACCAATCGCATAGTTTAGCATAATATATTTATCATCAACTAAATACTAAAAATACTCAAAGAAATAACAAAATATAAAAAAATTTAACAAAATTTATGCGATAAGTACTCCAAAATAACTATTATTAGGCAAAGAAGTGCGATTGGATCTAAAATTGATGTATTTATTTAGGAATCATAACGTACTTTGTATTGCATCAAAGGACGATAACACTTTCAAGAATGCATTCCAATAAAAGTTTCACATCTCGATACAAGGGTCAACAGATAACAAGTAGTATTGTTAATTCTTTCTAAATGGAAAATTATATTTTTTAAAGATCCCAACTATAGATTTTGGGGTCATAATATTACTATGTATGACCCTTCAGACTTGATTGAGGAGCTCCAAAGCATCAGACATAAGGAAACAAAAAGTATCAAAACGTGTGTTGATTTTTTATACATGTTTTCTTATGTTTTATTACTTTGCATTAAACAATTTTTAAAACAATATGCCTTATGGTGAAAACCTCATTCCCCAAGTCACAAGAGGGGAAACAATTTTAGATCTACACATGCATGTTTTCCTTCTTCTCATCCAAAAACCAAAACATCAGAGTTGGTCTACATGTTGACATTCCTTCCAATAAGTCAGTCAAGAAGTTCACTATAGCCTCTTTATTGGCAGAAATCTCAGTGCACCTAAATACATCAAAAAATGTCCCTAACCAAATCATGTATGTACTTAGAACTGTACACCCCCCTTCAACACATATCACAATGTTGTCCACTTTGGGCTCCCGACACGAAAACTTCCCACGGTGTCACCCATCCCTGGATTGTTCTTGCCCGAACACGTTTAACTGCAAAGTTCTTATGGGATCTACTGCCCTCACGAATTTAAAACACGTTGTGAAAAGGAAGGTATCAACATCCCTTATAAGGAAATGTTTTGTTCTCCTTCCAAGCCGATGTAGGATCAAGTGCAATTAAAAGTTGTAACGTCCTGTTTTGAATCGTTACCCATTTGGACGTGGGTGATGAAATGTAGATGGTTCAGGCATTCAGAAGTGGTTTTGGTGCTTATGGCATTTTGGTAATTTGGCAGCAGGCTTTTATGGAAATTGGATATTGTGTTCTTGGAACTTTAAGTCAAGTATGAGTTGATAATAGTGTAGAGCATCTCGATACATTTTCATTTATATAAGGATGGTCGGAATCGGAGTTGTATCAAGAAAGTTATGGCCTTCGGAACGAATTAGGGTTTCAGGGAAAACCCTAGTACGCGGGGCATACTGATGCAAAGGCGGGTATGCGAGGCGTAGTGAGGATTACACGTAGCATAATGCGAAGCTGGGATCGGGGTGCGAGACCTCGTACGTTTGGGCGTACAAGGAGTACGCTAGGCGTGCGGGGTTCGGTTTGAAACACTAATTTTTAGCATTGTACTCTATATAAGCTTAATGTTAGTCCCTTTCCCTCATTTCTAAGTCAGCCTCCACATTCTAAAATCCCTAAGAGCACATTTTTCCCTTAGGAAGGAGAGAGGTGAAGCTTGAAGTTGTTTGGCTTGGTGGAGGGACTTTGGATCCAAAACCGTCACCTTGTGGGGAAGCTTTTTGAGGTATCAAGTTTGCATCTTATCCTTTGTCTGATTTCTTCATGTCTAGTATATTATGATTTGGTCTTCTTTTTGAGATTATGGATGAGTTAGGTTGTTTAAGGGTTTATCCTTTCAGTTCTAAGCTTGTTTTGGTACCTTTGAGCATAAAGGTGCAAGATTTATGTGTATTATGGAGTCATGCATGCATTAAATCAACCAATAAGTACCTTTTAAGCTTAAGTGCTTCTTTTAGCCATGTATGAACATAAAGTTGGCAACTTTACGTGGTATTCCAGCTCAAGGAGGTCAGATCGGTGTTTTGGAAGCTTTGTCTTAATGGAATAGGTAAAAATCAGGTTTGGGCTGAATAAGGGTGAGTACGTTAGGCGTACAAGCCTCCAAGCGAGTAAGTTGTGTGTACGTGCTTGTTCGCCCCGCGTACTTGGTCGAAATGAGCTTTGTGTATTTGGGCTCCGGTTTGGGCTATCTTCTGGGCTTAGATTGCTTGGGGATTTGTTGGGCCATCTTTAAACTAGTGTTTAGATTATGGAAATGTTAATGGGCTTTAGGGTAAGGCCCAAGTAAGGGTTTGGGCCCAATTTGGGAAATTGGGCCATAAGTGGGCTTTGGATGATTTTTGGTTTTTGGTCCTTTATGATGGAGAGTTTGGGCCTTAGTCTTGGACCAAGCTAGGTGAGGGGTAAAATGGTCTTTTTACCCCATATATGGATTTCTGGATTTGGTTTGGAACCCAATTATTAATTGGGTGATATTTGTTTGATAGCGTAGAGATTCTAGTAGTTCAGCAGTAAGAGATTTATTTGTGGGTTCGGCTGTGAGTCTCCTCACTGTTCTATGGGTCGACGACACCAATGTCTTCCCATTTGGTTTATGTACTATAGGAAGACCATGAGGTGGCCCTTGGTATTTTGTATGAAAGACCAGGAGGTGACTCCTAGCAATTTGTATGCAAGACTAGAGTCTAAACTCTGGTAGTTAATTTGTTAAGTAGTTGTAGATTGTATGCTAGTCGTCATTGTGATGCTTGCATGGAAGACCAGGAGGTGTCCCCTAGCACTTGTCTGTAAGACCCAAGGTTTTGGCACCTGGCCTGGCAAGGAAGACCATTATACGACTCGTGGCATAATGGTAAGACTATGGTCGGCACATAGCATTTTCTCTTGATTGTTGGATATGCATGATATGTATGGCTCGTATGATATGTATAGTATATGGTATTTGGAGAATTCACTAAGCTTTGAGCTTACAGTTTGTGGTTTATGGTTACAGGTACTTCCGGTTCGAAAGGGAAGTGCCCGACTTGATCACAGCGCATACACCCGTGTTTTTCCGCAATTCGTGATTTTGGGATTTTACTTTGATAATTGCTTTACTCTAGAATACTTTTAAATGTTTGAATAAAGATAAGTGAATGTTGAATATAAATATAAAAAATGAAATTTTACCCTATGATTTTCAAGATGTTACAGGAACTTGGAGCTCTCTACAATGTATTGCATGCTCCCTAAAAGTCTCTAAGCATGCTTTGCAATAAACTGGGTATAACTCGTCATCCAAAAATAATGAAATCGTAAGGTGATACTTGAGGATATCATGATGCTCCACTGATGACATATGTTGGCCAAAACCATCTTTGGGGATAGCCAGAAGAAAATCATGAGCATGTTTTGTTCGTAGAAACTCAAAAAAAAATTATGTCTAAATGTCATGTCAAAATGCACCTCCATGTACTGGAAGTTGTACTAAAATGGCACTCGCCATTACATGTTGGGCTTTAGGAGGAGCGATATCTATATAAGTGAAACTGTTGAAGTTAAAGTTCGAAATCGTATCACAGAGACAAGCCAAAACGCAAACATAATTAGATTGCATACCGCATATGCCACTATTCTGTAAGATGTGGTCTTATAGCCCCTACAATTGGGCCCTTGAGGCCACAAAAGCATTAGATGAAGCATCTACCGTTGAGTACAACCGCATACCACCAAACCTAATGGGTAATGAAACAAGTCGCCACTTTATGTCCCCAAAGAAAGAACATCAACAAACCACTGTCCTTAATCGACCCCCGTAATCCTTTGTGTATTTGGGCTCCGGCTTGGGCTATCTTTTAGGCTTAGTTTGCTTGGGGCTTTATTGGGCCATCTGTAAACAAGTTTTTAGATTAGGGAAATATTAATGGGCTTTAGGATAAGGCGCAAGTAATGGTTTAGACCCAATTTGGAAAATTGGGCCATAAGTGGGCTTTGGATGATTTTTGGTTTTTGGGCCTTTATGATGTTGAGTTTGGGACTTAGTCTCAGAACAAACTAGGTGAGGGGTAAAATGGTCTTTTTACCCTATATATGGATTATTGGATTTGGTTTGGAACTATATTGATAATTGGGTGTTATTTGTTTGATAGCGCGGGGATTCTAGTAGTTGAGCGGTCAGAGATTTATTCGTGGGTTTGGTTGCCAAGGTGAGTCTTATCACTATTCTATGGGTCGAAGGCACCAATGTTAGCCTATTTGGTTAATGTATTATAAGAAGACCAAAGGGCGGCCCTAGGCATTTTGTATGAAAGACCAGGAGGCGGCTGTTGGCAATCTATACGCAAAACCAGAGTCTGAACGCTGGCAATTAATTAGTTAAGTAGTTGTAGATTATATGCTAGCCGTCTTTGTGATGCTTACATGGAAGACCAAGAGGTGGATCCTGCCACTTGTCTGTAAGACCCACGGTTCTGGCCCCCGGCCTGGTAAGGAAGACCATTATATGACTCGTGGCATAATGGCAAGACTATAGTTAGCACATAGCACTTTCTATTGATTGTTGGATATGCATGATATGTATGGCCTGTATGATATGTATGGTATATGGTATTTGGGGAACTGACTAAGCTTTGGGCTTACAGTTTGTGTTTTATGGTTTCAGGTACTTCCAGTTCAAAAAGGAAGGGTCCGGCTTGATTGCAGCACATATACCCGTGTTTTTCCGCAATTCGTGATTTTAGGATTTTGCTTTGATAATTGTTTTACTCTGGAATACTTTTAAATGTTTGAATAAAGATAAATGAATGTTTGAATATATATTAAAAATTAAATTTTTACCCTATGATTTTTGGGATGTTACAAGTTGGTATCAGAGCCTTGGTTTGAGGGATTTGGGCACACTCTTGAGAATGCCTTTACTTAAAGTGAGGGTTTGGTGAAAATTTTCATAAGATAAATGTTTTATCAAAAAGGATTTCTAATCAAAGGAAGGGGTGTGATGCGTGCAATCGTCCGAGCTCAAGTAAGTGGTTCCCAGAATACCAATACATGTTTATTGTGATATATGATATGATTATGTGTATTGCATGCTAGATTAGGGTTAAGGATATGCTCAGTATTTCATGATAGGAGGGATGCCCTTATATGCCTGATTGTATGAGCTTTTAGAATTTCATGCTAGTATGGTTTTCAGATAAGTGGATAGAATACCCTAATTAGTGTATGTTGGTTATATTTTCCGTTGCCTGAATGTTGCTTATTTTGTGCTTTGCGGGACTCTTAGGTGGTGTTTGTTTTTTATGAGGCAAAATGTATGCAGTATGCGGACCACATCTGTAGACCTCTGTAGTAGAAGAGGCGGACCAAACGATTGCAGTCTGAAAAAAGAAGACTGTTTGTTTTTTTAACATATGCGGGTTACTAAATTAAACTGAAATCTAAATAAACTGATTTTTTTAAACTTCAAAGTGGTTTTTTAATATTTTTATGACTTTGTTATAAACAATTAACGAATCTAGATCAACTTTATGTAATATTGTATAAAAATAAAAATAAAAATGGTATGAATTAACGTATATATTTGATAAAAACCAACAACTTTTGTTGCAAAGTTATAACTAAACATTATAATTAGTGATCAGGGAATTTGATACATAAATTGATGGAAATAAACTTCGATTTTTTCAATTAAATCCATTAAAAACGTACCATAAATATTTTCTCGAGAAATTGACGATACTGTATTAAATAATGTTTTACAAAATTTGGTAAAATTATAAGAATATATTATGATTTTTTTTCATATTTATATAAACAACTTCAACGACTATTATTGTAATGAATCTTTATTTATAAAATTTTCAAAAATATCATGTTTTTATTGCGAACGTTTTTTTTTTAAGTTTTTTAATTTTTTTTTCAAATTGTTTATCATTAATAAAGTTGGAAAAAATATAAATTAAAAAAAAACTTAAAAAAATAAAGATATATATATATATATATATATATATATATATATGTTTTTTTTAGGCTAGAAGATGTCTGAAGATGTTAGAAGACTCTGGTCCACATATGCGTCAAGAAGAGGGCGCGCAGACATTTTTAGGTCTGCAGTTTTTAAAAAACAAACAGTTTGCGAAGGCTAATGTCTGCGCGTGGTCTGTCGCGCAGACAGAAGAGGCCATGTAGATCTGCAGAGAAAAAACAAACACTACCTTAGTGATTTGGATTGACTGCTAAGTGTATATGTTAAGTAACATGTGGCACATGTTAAATAATCTTAGAGTAATGGATCTGACTTTATTGCGCAACTCTTGTTTGAGTCCAACCATTCTAGGGTTGAGTCATTTAATCAAATGATTATTTGAACTCTGTCGCGTGTGACTATATTCATGAGGAAGTAGTTGACATTAGTGGGAGTCTTTCAACAGCTGAGGGATGGGTGAGGCCAGGAACATAGTAGAGCCTAGGATATGCTTCAGTGAGTTTAGTGGCGCTATTTAGTGAGTTTTTGTGCATTAGTTTAGGGGTAGGTGACTTAGAGGATTCGGGGTGATTCTTGAGGAAAGAATGGATAGGTGTGGAAGGTAGTATTAGGTATGTACTACTAAAAGCATAGGATCCATACTCGAATTGGGGAGAGTCTTGGAGAATTTAAGAAGATTGAGGGAGGAGGATTCTTGGGTATGTTCATATATTTGGCATGTTGTATTTCAGTTTGGTGATGAGCACTCAGGGAGGAGGTTCAGGTTCTGGTTCCGGCTCAGGTGCAGGTACTGAGCCGATTAGCGAGCTGATGCGGGAGTTCATCTCATCGGAGATTACTCGCGGTATTTTGGTGTAACGCCTGGATCCTGGTATGTATTTAAACTACTATATGTTCAAATTATAAGTGCAACTCGACGAGTTGGTCGCCCCAAACTCGTCGAGTAGAAATCATATGGGCCGCGTGAATTTAAGTAACCTACTCGACGAGTTGAGAGGCCTCAAATCGACGAGTAGGCTGGCAGAGGGGAAACCCTAATATTCAGGGTTCTGCACCCTAGTTAAAGGACTTAATCTTTCCCCACCAACCCTCATCAGCCTCCCTAAAACCCTAAATCGTATTGTGAGCTCCTTGTTGAGAAACTAGAGGTTTTGAGTGCATTTTTGTGTGTCTTGTGCTTGGTGAAGGACTTGGAAGAACTAGAAGGTCATTGAGCTTTAGGAGAAGCACTAGATCTAGGATCTCGTCCGTCTTTGGCAACATTCTAAGTTAAAAAGTCTCAAACTTGATGATTAATAGCTTAGATCTATATTAGTATTGTTTTATGGATCTTTTTGACTCCATTGTTGGAGCATGAAAAACCTTCATATTCCTGATGCTAAAAACTCCCATTCTTATTGTTACTTAGTCCTTAGATTCATAAAAAGGGTCCTAAACCCGTTCTTGTCCAAGAAAATACCATATCCATAAAAGTAGGTTGTTATATCTCGAGATAGGGACCATTTGAGGCATGTAAAGCCATCAAGTTTTCGGCTTTACAAATATATACCATGGAAAAAATGTAGATCTATATTTTGGAACCTTAGATCCGAGGAAAGGGCTTAATAGACTAAGAACTATGAGGAACTTGACGAGTTCATGGAGGAACTCGACGAGTTGGGTCAAACATTCCCGATTATGTTGAAGGAACCCAGCGAGTCCACAAGGAAACTCGGCAAGTTGTACAAGGAAAGTCCCGTTTCTGTTGAGAAGGAGAAACTCGGCGAGTTGGAGGAAAACTTGACGAGTTAGATCGTGATTTCATGATTCTATGATTCATGGGAACTCGACAAGTGGAAGGGTAAACTCGACGAGTTCAGTCAACTCAGACCGTTGACTTTGACTTTGACTTTGACTTGACTATAGTTGACCCTTAAGGGTTATGAGTAAGGAATGGTATCTAAGAGGTTGTGCTGGTTCAGGGAGTGAGTAGAGCTGATTCCGGGCAGAGACGTTTCAGCTATCATCCGACAGTGAGGTGAGCTTCCTCCTGGTTTGAATGGGTCAAAGGCACCAAGGTCGGCCCGTGTATATTATGTGTATTGATTAGTAGCTAAGTGTGAGCGAGGCCCGTATCTCATAACATTATTTGAGTATGGATATAGAATTGATTGATAGATTTGGTTATACTTGTTGTCTGTGTGATACTTGTATGTGTGCTTAGTAGCTGAGTGTGGGCGAGGCCCGTATCTCATAGATAGCTGAGTGTGGTGAGGCATGTATCTCATAGATAGTTGAGTGTAGGCGAGGCTCGTATCTCATAGTTAGCTGAGTGTGGGCGAGGATCGTATCTCATAGTTAACAGAGTGTGGGCGAGGCACGTATCTCCTAGTTAGCCGAGTGTGGGTGGGTCCCGTATCTCCTTGAGTGTGGGCGGGGCCCGTATCTCTTAGTAGCATGATTATGTGTATGGTATGTGGTAGTTTGGGGGAAATTCACTAAGCTTCGTGCTTACAGTTTTCAGTTTTTGTTTCAGGCACTTCCGGAAGCAAAGGGAAGAGCTCGGGATGACTGCATTGCACAAACCATGATGTTTAGCCGATGTTCACTATGATGTTTTGATATGATACTCTAATTTGATACTATGACTTAGGTTTTTGGATGGAATTATTTTGATAACTATGGTTTGTTTAACAAATAAAAATGAAATTTTAGATCATGATTTTTGGGATGTTACATTTGGAGCAGACTCCTGTGATCTTTGGTTTGGTCAAGGAGGGGATGTTGGCGATCTTGGATGAGCACTTGGGTGCATTCCGTTCTGAGGTTATGTCTATCTTCGGAGCTCGCACTCTTTCTTTCCGTGAGTTCTATACGTGTAGAGCTCTTGCGTTCTATGGGGAGAAGGACCCCATTGCCAGTAGGAGGTGGTTAGCAGATATGGCTAATGCGTTCAGGACGAGTTTCTGCCCTGAGGAGGCGAAGTTTAGATATGCTTCCTGTCTATTGAAGGAAATGGCACAGGATTGGAGGGAGGAGGTTGGTCGTCAAGTGGGTGATGATGTTGTTGATGCTATGTCACGTGATGATTTCTCGACTAGATTCCAAGCTGAGTTTGCACCGACGATTGAGGTACAGCAGTTGGCGCGAGAGTTTCAGGATCTCCGCCAAACTACTAAGACCGTGGCAGAGATCACTACCAAGTTTCGGAAGAGGGCTTTGTGGGTTCTACAGTATGCAGCAGATGAGGAAATGAAGAAGGTGAGGTATCATGATATGTTGTGGGATGATATCAGGGAGTTTGTGAGTATTTTGAGGGTGCAAGACCCTGAATGATATGATTACTAGAGCCCGAAAGCAGGAGATCAATTTGGATCACCTAGGGAAGAGGGGGCCAAATCAGGTGCATGTAGTGGAGGGTCCCGGGAAGATACCCAAGACTTCTGATCAGCGTTTGAAAGGCCAACAGGGCCGGAGTCAGTGTAGCACGTGTGGGAAACTACACAATGGATTTTGTCATTCCAAGGGTATGGGCTGCTACAAGTGTGGCAGGTGGGTCATGTCAGCAGGGATTGTCCTCAGGGGGCAAGACCGTTTTGTTTTCACTACAACCAAGTAGCCACAAGAAGGCCGATTGTCCAATGTTAAGGGGGTAGCAGTAAGGGCACCTGCTACGACTACTTTAAGGATTACTGATGGACGTGAGGGTAGGGCTGGAGCCCCAACAGAGAGGATCTAGGCATTACAGTGTCAGACGGGGGAGATCAGGACTCCAGCAGGCGATATTGCAGGTATGTTATCTTTTGCTTTCTTTTCGGTTGTTATCATTATTTATGTTGTTTGGAATCTTGCCTCGGTTCGGGTAAGAATTATATGTTGTTTAATTCTCTATTTATGTTGGGTCGTATCTTCAAGAATTGTTATATGTCATTTGCATGCCATGAATCATTAGTGAGTTAGTGAGGGGTTGTATCTCATGTAGCGGGTTCCAAAGTGTTCGATTTTCTTCTGGTTTGTGATCGAGATTTGTTCAGGAGTATTGTGTGGAAGGTTTATGGTCAGGATTTAGTGGGGTAGTTATCCGGTATCGTCAGGGTTCAGTAGTGTTAGATTTTGTGCTCAGTTGGTCACTGGGAGTGTCGAGCGAAGGGGTCTATTGCTAAGGTTTTGGGTCTTGTCATCGGTGTAAAGGACTTTAAGAGTTGGGTGTTGTATCATGGAAAGTATCTATAGTTATCAGATTTGTTGGGATTTTGGGAAGTGTTCATCTGGTCTTCAAGGGTTGTGTGGTCTTTGGGTTTTGGCTAGTAATGGATCATTAGCATGGGTAAGAGCAGATTGTTAGAAGTTCGATATTAGCGGATAAGATGGATTGGGAATCCTTCATATCTTGTGTTAGAAGAGCTTGGCTGAATAAAAGTGGGGGAGAACCATTCGGGTATTTAGGAACAGAAGCAGGCGTGAAACTAGGATGCGTTTCACATCCCATTGGGGAGCAAGGCAACCCAAGTGGCCGTATGGATTGAGAACTATGCGAGTTGGGAGTTCGGGAAACTTCCCGACAGTTGGTTAGCAACTTTTAGTGATGGATAGCAGTGGCTATGGATGTGTTTGGATTGATGGATGAGCAGTGGCTATGGAAAAGTAAGAGTGTTGTAAGACTATGGGGTAGCCCGTAGCATTCACTAGTTGGCAGTTAGTGTGGGAGTGTTGTAAGACTGTGGGGTAAACCGTAGCATTCACTAGTTGGCAGATAGTGTGGGAGTGTTTTAAGACTGTGGGGTGGCCCGTAGCATTCACCAGTCCCTGTACAAGCGGTGAGGGTGTGGAAAATCCATTATTGGCCACAAATTTCTTTAGATGGTTAGGACCAGAGTGAGTCAACACGTAATACTGTGGGAGGGCCACAACGTGTTTTGAATCAGAAAATGGTGGGTTGTTGGAGACCGGATATGATATGAGACTACATTTCGTCATGTAGCATTCATTTTTTAGCATTGGATTTGGTGGCGAGATGGCTTGGGTAGTAATTGCCAAATTAGGTTTCTCACAGGGTCGCATGGGGCGACTGTGTATGTGTGTCTTCCGACTCAGCGATCGAGTAGGAGTCCGGTGTTTCAGATAGTTGGCAGAAAAGTTGGGACCAGGGAGGTCTCGACTGCTTTAAGAAAGCAACTAGGGGGCAGCATGATGGGTGGAGGTGATTTCATTGATTTGAGATTTGTGGGTGGGGTCGCTTGTTAATCGGGGCATATGCCAAGTCGCTTGCAGTTAGATTAAATAATCTCAGAGTGGTTGATTGGACCCGGTTGCGCAACTCTCATTTGAGTTTAACTGTTGTGGGGAGGAATCTTCTACTCGAAGGGTTATCTGAGCCTTCTATTAAGTATAAGTGTTCTGCAGCAGTATGAGGTCAATGATTTTGGTTTCCCCATGGAAGCCTCAAGGGTGGGAAGTGTTTTGCTTTGTTTGAAATTCAATGAGGTTTTGGCATGATAGTGGTTCAATATGGGTGGTCTTTCGGGAAGTCAGACCAATTTGGATTTTCGGTTTTGGGAAAGGTAGAAGTGGTTGTTTGCAAGGGTTTAAGGTTCGTTCTTCTTCGCATTTGGTGAGTACTGCTAGGGTTGGTCTCGGTTGCCTTAGGAAGGCAATGGTATTCTCGGGATTGTGGCTGTGCGGCTTAGGATGCCGGCGTATTGGGAAATGTAAGGGATGATTTCAAAGACGAAATCTAATTTAAGTGGGGGAGAGTTGTAACGCCCTGTTTCGAATTGTTACCCATTTGGGCTTAGGTGATGAAATGTAGATGGTTTGGACATTCAGAAGTGGTGTTGGTGCTTAGGGGAATTTTGGTAATCTGGTAGCGGGCTTTTATGGAAATTGGATTTTGTGTTCGGGGAACTGTAAGTTGAGTATGAGTTGATAATAGTGTAGAGCTCCTCGATACCTTTTGATTGATATAAGGATGGTCGGAATCGGACATGTATCGAGAAAGTTATGGCCTTCAGAATGAATTAGGGTTTAAGGGAAAATCCTAATACATTGGCCGTACCAAGGTAGTACGCAGGGCGTACTGATGCGAAGGCGGGTATGCGAGGCGTAGCGTAATGCGAAGCTGGTATCGGTGTGCGATACCTCATACGATGGGTGTACGAGGGTCAGTTTGAAACCCTTATTTTTTTGAATTATACCCGATATAAGCTTGATGTTAATCCCTTTCCCTAATTTTTAAGTCATCCTCCACACTCTAAAAACCTTAAATCGACCTTGTAGCCTCTTGGTGGTGTTCTTGAGCTCTTAGAAGATTTTTGGAGCACATTTTCCCTTGGGAAGGAGAGAGGAGAAGCTTGAAGTTGTTTGGCTTGGTGGAGGGACTTTGGATCCAAAACCGTCACCTTGTGGGGAAGCTTTTTGAGGTATCAAGTTTGCATCTTATCCTTTGTCTGATTTCTTCATGTCTAGTATATTATGATTTGGTCTTCTTTTTGAGATTATGGATGAGTTAGGTTGTTTAAGGGTTTATCCTTTCAGTTCTAAGCTTGTTTTGGTACCTTTGAGCATAAAGGTGCAAGATTTATGTGTATTATGGAGTCATGCATGCATTAAATTAACCAATAAGTACCTTTTAAGCTTAAGTGCTTCTTTTAGCCATGTATGAACATAAAGTTGGCAACTTTACGTGGTATTCCAGCTCAAGGAGGTCAGATCGGTGTTTTGGAAGCTTTGTCTTAATGGAATAGGTAAAAATCAGGTTTGGGCTGAATAAGGGTGAGTACGTTAGGCGTACAAGCCTCCAAGCGAGTAAGTTGTGTGTACGTGCTTGTTCGCCCCGCGTACTTGGTCGAAATGAGCTTTGTGTATTTGGGCTCCGGTTTGGGCTATCTTCTGGGCTTAGATTGCTTGGGGATTTGTTGGGCCATCTTTAAACTAGTGTTTAGATTATGGAAATGTTAATGGGCTTTAGGGTAAGGCCCAAGTAAGGGTTTGGGCCCAATTTGGGAAATTGGGCCATAAGTGGGCTTTGGATGATTTTTGGTTTTTGGTCCTTTATGATGGAGAGTTTGGGCCTTAGTCTTGGACCAAGCTAGGTGAGGGGTAAAATGGTCTTTTTACCCCATATATGGATTTCTGGATTTGGTTTGGAACCCAATTATTAATTGGGTGATATTTGTTTGATAGCGTAGAGATTCTAGTAGTTCAGCAGTAAGAGATTTATTTGTGGGTTCGGCTGTGAGTCTCCTCACTGTTCTATGGGTCGACGACACCAATGTCTTCCCATTTGGTTTATGTACTATAGGAAGACCATGAGGTGGCCCTTGGTATTTTGTATGAAAGACCAGGAGGTGACTCCTAGCAATTTGTATGCAAGACTAGAGTCTAAACTCTGGTAGTTAATTTGTTAAGTAGTTGTAGATTGTATGCTAGTCGTCATTGTGATGCTTGCATGGAAGACCAGGAGGTGTCCCCTAGCACTTGTCTGTAAGACCCAAGGTTTTGGCACCTGGCCTGGCAAGGAAGACCATTATACGACTCGTGGCATAATGGTAAGACTATGGTCGGCACATAGCATTTTCTCTTGATTGTTGGATATGCATGATATGTATGGCTCGTATGATATGTATAGTATATGGTATTTGGAGAATTCACTAAGCTTTGAGCTTACAGTTTGTGGTTTATGGTTACAGGTACTTCCGGTTCGAAAGGGAAGTGCCCGACTTGATCACAGCGCATACACCCGTGTTTTTCCGCAATTCGTGATTTTGGGATTTTACTTTGATAATTGCTTTACTCTAGAATACTTTTAAATGTTTGAATAAAGATAAGTGAATGTTGAATATAAATATAAAAAATGAAATTTTACCCTATGATTTTCAAGATGTTACAGGAACTTGGAGCTCTCTACAATGTATTGCATGCTCCCTAAAAGTCTCTAAGCATGCTTTGCAATAAACTGGGTATAACTCGTCATCCAAAAATAATGAAATCGTAAGGTGATACTTGAGGATATCATGATGCTCCACTGATGA
The DNA here is from genome assembly GCF_002870075.4 of Lactuca sativa. Lineage (NCBI taxonomy): Eukaryota > Viridiplantae > Streptophyta > Magnoliopsida > Asterales > Asteraceae > Lactuca > Lactuca sativa. The sequence continues at coordinate 211,041,121 of NC_056624.2, forward strand.
CATATGTTGGCCAAAACCATCTTTGGGGATAGCCAGAAGAAAATCATGAGCATGTTTTGTTCGTAGAAACTCAAAAAAAAATTATGTCTAAATGTCATGTCAAAATGCACCTCCATGTACTGGAAGTTGTACTAAAATGGCACTCGCCATTACATGTTGGGCTTTAGGAGGAGCGATATCTATATAAGTGAAACTGTTGAAGTTAAAGTTCGAAATCGTATCACAGAGACAAGCCAAAACGCAAACATAATTAGATTGCATACCGCATATGCCACTATTCTGTAAGATGTGGTCTTATAGCCCCTACAATTGGGCCCTTGAGGCCACAAAAGCATTAGATGAAGCATCTACCGTTGAGTACAACCGCATACCACCAAACCTAATGGGTAATGAAACAAGTCGCCACTTTATGTCCCCAAAGAAAGAACATCAACAAACCACTGTCCTTAATCGACCCCCGTAATCCTTTGTAAAAGAATAATGTTGCTTCATCCATATATGAGCGAGTTGCCACCTCCTTAGGACAAATAATAGTTTAGCAGTACCAATCCAAGATCAAAACAAAAGTAGCTCACTTTGGGGGTCACATAACTATGGAAGAAGACACATCAAATCAACATTGTTGGTTGCTTTCTTTCATGGCCAACCCTCTAATAAAAGTCACAACTCTACCAACAACCCTCCCCCCCCCCCCCCCCCCCCCCCAACACACACACACACACACACTAAAAAAGCTTCGTCCCCAATAACGGCCTCCAAATACCTGCAAGGAATAAATGCTTACTGAGCTTCCTACCATTACATAAAGGCCACAATATCTTAGTTTTCTTGTTATTCAATTCAACATTACGGTCACCTTAATGATGCCTAACACTCTAAGCACCTCTCTTCGATCACTTTCCATGAACATACAAAAGTTATAATTTTAATAAAAACCAACATGAAGTGTTACTTTGTTGATGTACATGAGACTCTTGTAACAAAATACGGTTATATGGTAATACAAGGAAAAAAAGATATTTATAGTAAATAATAAAGTCAAAATTCAATTATAATCTTTATTCGCAATTTTTGACAAAAGATAAAGATGATGTGATTGTGAGAGGTATATTCTGTATATAAAGTATAAAGTATACACACATAGACACATAAGACAGCAGCCCTCATGTCGCAGCCTGTCCAGCATTCTCTTTGTTCTATCTTTCTATCACACGGTTTCTCAAATAATTTTGCTTAATTAAAAAATAAAAAATAAAACTTTATGGACATTTGGTTTAAGTGATGATTATTCCACCAATTTGGTCTGATAAGAAGTATAGTGTTCATAACTTGGTAGTAGTTTTGTCATCAGTAGGTCCCAAAAGGGTCTTATAATTGGCAACCAAGCTTTATATTTTGTATCATATGCATAACTTGTAAATTGTAATACCTTGTCCTTCAAATAAGACAAGTTCAGGCTACCTAGAAAATGTAAAGGCTTATCATGTATTGTGGGAACGTTTTTCATAATAACTTGTAAATTTATAAGTTTTTGAAGAGAGTTTTTTCAATATTTTTGTAAGACGTACAACTTGTAAATTTATAAGTTTTTGAAGAGAGTTTTTGAAGAGACCCATCAATTTTACTTATATAATTTTATTGCTTTTATATAAGTTAACCAATTAACATTTGCAGTTTGAAAATCTATGAGATCCAACACAAGGATTAAAAAGCTCATGTCTAGAGCTTATAAAATTACCAGTTTTGTTGAAAAAGTGAAAAACTCCTATAATAAAAAGAAAAATATCCCACAATAAAATAATTGTTTATTTGGTTTAATACGAGACATTCATGTGTCATAATCAAAGTATCGTGAACAATACCACAATACCAATGGATTGTTATTGCCAAGCCTATATAACCATGAGAAATATAAATAATATGACATTTAATCAGTGGCAGATCCAAAATAAAATGTTAGTGATAACACGTACGGACTCTTAAATGGATTGCATGCTAAATATTTAAAGGTACCCGCATTTTGGGTTGCACTTATATATATTCTCAAACTCTAATCTCCATTCTTACTTCTTATACCTATTTCAACTAAGTAGATGTTTGAATACTCGTCGTTTCACATCCGGTTATTGCATTTTTCTTTGTGATATCATAATACCATGGTTTCGTTTATTGCATTTTTCTTTGTGATATCATAGTACCATGGTTTGTGAAGCGACATGTTGCTCTTTCTCAGTCCCAATCACATTGGCTGCGCAACTTACTATTGGAGCTCCACTATCCCATTTGGAAAGCAGATGTGGTATATTGAGATAACGATTGAGCTATATCTCTCTCCAACAACCGATTTAACATCAACTCACCAAACACATCGAGCTAGATATTTGTTTTGTCCCCGAGAAGGAGGAGTTCATGTGTTAAATTTTCCTTTCCGATATCATCTTGTTGGTATCTTCACGAAGGGACTTCCTTTGTCTAATCGGAAGATTTCCATCAGAGCCGCATCATTTGTTTACCTCTCTTTTCGAGTATGGGGTGTCGTAGTCATAGGATATATTAAGTATATTATATTTAATTAATTAGGTGGTAATTGAATAATATCGTAAGTATATTATATCTTCTTTAGTAGTATATATCCGTAAATAGCATTGATTTGTAGCCAATTGTGTACAAATAGGGGACTCTATGGAAAGTGAAGAAACAACGAGTTCAACCTACTTTTAGATAGGACTTGGTCATGGTGGGTCGTACCTCAAATTTTCAAATTATACGAATACTCGAGTATGTTATCTTTTTAAATAGTACAAAGAGTTGGATGCCTTTTTTTCTACCCCGACTTATATTGGTCAAGAACCAACTTTGAGGGTGACATCCGATTTTTAAAAGCTAATTTATAATATGAACTCTTTGATTATGATTGAAACCAGAAATTTGGAAATATCTACGTGCATAAATTCTTTAGGTTTATTTGTTTATACCATTTTCAACCAAGTATACGCTATCATAACTATTTTTTTTTCTAAGGACCATGTAGCTCCACCCCTAAAGTCTCTTGTATTCGTTTCTGTGTAACAGGGAAACGTAATCACATCTTCGTTTCTTCCATTCAAGTAGGACCCACAGTATAGAAGCCTAGTTTTCTAATGTTGTTGCATTGAAAGATGCAGAGTACGATTTATGAAGATGATTTATTATTCAGAGTTGACATTGGCTAGAAATACAAAGAAAGTAGGTGTTATTGGTCTTGACTACTTCTAGATGCTTTTGGTTGGAGATATACGAATAACTATAATTTTTTTTCTCTTTTTTATTCTTACGAATTGCATTATAAAAAGCAAGTTATATAAATCAAAAGAATATATCATCATTAATTATAATAATTATCTCAAGTTGAAAACATATTTAATGTCTATTTTAAGCAATCTTGCAGAAGTTTACTTTCTTTGACCAAAATCTAAGAGTTAAGAGCATTCACAACGGTTAAGCACATCTAATTAAATCTTATTAAGTATATCAAATTAATAGAAAAAACCAATATTTCAAACATTTATCTTTGTTTATTTGAATTGTTTTATAATACCCTCTCTCTCTCTCTCTCTCTCTCTCTATACACACACACACACACACACACATATATATATATATATATATATATATATATATATATATATATATATATATATATATACACACACACACTAGGTGCACACCCGCACAAAGCGGGGACGACAATTATTAATGTTTCAATAAATTTTTTTTTTATTCAGAATATGTTATTTGACTGTTTTAATGACTATAAATTTTCTAACTGATATGTTAGAAAAATTCTATGCCCGACCTTTGGGCAAACATCATACCCACGTTAAAAATAAATAAATAAATAAATTGATGTTTCCTTCCTTAAATATTCTCATTGATTATTCTTTTTACCACAATTAGTTTTTGTCTATAAATATATGATTGGTTTGTGCATAACAGATTTGAACATTAAGTTATCAAACATATACCTTTTAATTTTCAAGAAAAGTAAAATATGATAAATGTATGTATATATATATATATATATATATATATATATATATATATATATATATATATATATATATATATATATATATATATATATACACACACACACACGAAGGTTCAAATGATAAAAAAAAATGTTAATAATGAGGGAATAAATCTGAATCACTCGTTTCGAATCTGTCACTTAATCGCTCAAACGTACAGGGGCGACAGAACAAATCATATTCATATATGGATATGCATATTCATATATATATATATATATATATATATATATATATATATATATATATATATATATATATGAATAAGTATAGATTAGGTGATCATTATTCATATATGAATATGGCGGCAGTGGTTGGTGGCAGTGGTGGTGGTGGTGGTTGGTGGCGGTGGTGGTGGTGGTTAGTGGTGGAAGGGGAGGTGATCGATTCATATATGAATACACTTAGATTTATATTTATATATGAATATTACTCATCCTTCGTTGCCTCGGTACGTCGGAGGGTGTTGAGGCAAAAATAAATGATTGATTGAGAATAATTTTCTCATTTTCAACATTTTTTATTTTCTCAATTAAAATTATGTGTGTGTGTGTATATATATATATATATATATATATATATATATATATATATATATATATAATGTCGAGTTATTTTGTGAACCTAAAGATTTGTGCACACCTACGAACTACAAAATCAACAGTTGAGAATATATGCGTCCATAGTCATATAAATGCGAATAAGCATGTGTCCGCAGTCCATATGATTGCTGATATATATATATATATATATATATATATATATATATATATATATATATATATATATATATATATATAGAGAGAGAGAGAGAGAGAGTTAGGTTCAAAGGTTTTTACTATCTATTCACTACTAGAAAAAAGGCATTTTACGACGCTCATTGCGCGTCGTAAAAGGATCAGACGACGCGCAAATGCGTGTCAAGGAAGGCCCTGTCATAAAGAGAGACGACGCGCATTTACGACGCGCAATTACGACGCGCGTTTACGACACGCAATGCTCATCAAGGAAGGCCCTGTCATAAAGGAAGATGACACGCATTCGCGTGTCGTAACCTTACGACACGCGTGTTAATGACACGCAATGCGTATCAAGAAAGCCCCTGTCAAGAAAGGCCATGTCATAAATGAAGATGACACACATTTTTGCGTATCGTAAATTTAAATGTTTAAAAAAATAAATTTATATATTTATTAATTTTTAAATTAAATTTGCATTTAATTTCTCATAATAGAAATAAAATACCATATACAAAAAATACAATCCATTGCATAATATAAAATAAAATTTCATACTCAAAAAATAAAATAAATTACACAAATTGTAATGTCATACAAAGAATCATTCAAATGTTAAACAAAAATAATACATTGCTAACATGGGTTATACATTCCTATAAAACTAACAAATAATCATACAACTCTGTTTAATTCATTAAGACCAAAAAAGAAAGACTTTCTGTATACAGCACATACTACAGACATACATCATTTACCCATTCAGAACTTACCCTAGACAGATCAAATAAACAATCACTTGTTATTCTACCTTGTTTCTAAACAGAAGGGTACAATGGTCATTTACTCACAAGTCATTTGGACCATAAAAGAAAGACTTTATGTATAGACAGACATCATTTACCCATTCAGAACTTACTCAAGAGTCGAGGCAGATCAAACAAATAGTCAATTGTACACCAAGTCAAACCTACTCACTTGTTTTCTTGGATGTTGAATCTGAAACCCAATTACCAAATCTTAAAAATATTAAATTAAAAAGAGATTTTCATAAAAAAGTTTATTTGACTGATTAATGTGAGGAGAAAGGATTCGAGTTGACTCACCTGAACAGCAAATACATTTTCAGATGCTAATCTTTTTGAATAGCTAGCAATTGATATAGTATCTCTACCACATGCAACCATCAATAAAGGCCCATCCCTAACAAAAAAATGATTAATGATAAAAGAAATGCAAATTTTAGTTAGAAGTAAGCTGCTATTCTTAAAAATTAATGGTAAAAATCTATAAGAAAGGCTTACTTGTAAGTAGTTCCTCTTGCCATTGTTACTACTGACTTAACATCAACTTCAATTATAGATGATAAGCCAACACTTCCACCATTTTCTGTGGTCAAAGCATTTGACTTTACTCTATTTAGTTGTAAATAGATTAAACACTTCATACGTAGCCCATCAGTTTAGGGTTCCACTGATCTCAATAACTGGGCTCACTCACCATGGACAACCAGTTATATTCGGTTTTCGATTGCTTTGAATCCGATTGTTCTTACATTTCGCTACTCCAAAATTGGCTCCATGCAATGTCAGAAAACCAACCTGTCTCCATCACAACCGAACCTAATCATCACATTCAAATGGCTGTTTCACAGGGTTTTCCCCAAACCCATTATTGATTCTGTAAATGGAGAAGGAGAAAGAGAACATAATTAGTTTAGCTATGACATCAACAAAATCTAAACCTTTCATCAAAAAACTCATAAAACTTACTCAATAAAATAGATTTTCCATTGAACTTAGCTACTATACGATGTCTAAAATAACAACAAATTTCACTTGGGACTTTCAACAAACACCTGGATGGCATCCACATTGGGACATCTTCCTTCTATTTATATGTACTCAGACAGGGTAACTTACAACCGATTCAAAAAAGAAACACAATAAAAATAGATGATCAATACTAACAAATAGAAAAAACAAAGATGCAAATATATATTTACCAAGCAAAGAGGTGAACCGAGTTGGTAAGTGTGTCACAGGGAGCTGCGATGGATTAAAATGAAGAGATGGATTCTTCAGTCGTTGAAGAGGTGAACTCAAATCAGAGATGGATGCAAAATAGAACTCAAACCGAGTTGGTATTTGCAATCCCATCACTACCCCCTGTAACAGCCCAAACCTATAAAACAAACACACCCACTAAGCAAAATAGAATTATGCAAAAAACTTTGAAGCATTTCAATCCTAATCAAAAGATACTTTTGGAGTCCAGAAACTATCATAATTTTTTTTTTATATATTTGAATAAAACTTCAACTTTTAACAAACTAGTAATGTACCAAACCTTTTTCAGTTTTGGTATTTCAAGGTTCTAGAGACCAAAATTGATATGAAACCTTGAAATAAGGACCAGTTTTGAAAAAAAGCGTTCGATTTTGGACTAAAAATGTAAAAATCAGAAAGACGTTGAACCATTTTAGTAATTTATTTTAGTCTATATATTATTATCTTATGTACCGAACCTTTTTTAGTACCTGAGATGGAGTCCATACTACTTGACTAATGGCATCCATAGCAGCCTCTCTGAATCCTTCAACAGATGCAAACCATTGTGCAGTTGCCCTAAAAATCGTAGGCTTTTTTGTCCTCCAATCATAAGGATACTTATGCTCTAATATCAAGAAAACAAGGGCATTTAAGTAAATTTTATATTAAACCATTTCAATGGTGTCTTTATAACTAACTTACTGTAAGGTTCCACCATGATAATTGATGAAAGTTGATCCAAGTGATCAATTACAGCAACATTCCCATCTCCTAACACATCAAGCCCTTTAAAGATTCCAGCTTCTTCAGTGAATTTTCCTTCATCGTCTACTGGGGATATTATTGGCAAATTGTATTTTAATCCTGTTATATAATCATCTTGTCCATGTCCAGGGGCAGTATGGACAAGTCCTGTTCCTGATTCTGTTGTGATGTAATCTCCTCCAATCACAACTGGACATTCTTCCCCATTTATTGGATGTGCATATCTGTTCAAAATAAGTAATTTCAGAAAAAAAAAGTAAGTCTTGATAAAAACATGAAACTATGAGACTTGTTGGTTGGATGGAATCGGAATGAATGATTCCATTCCTACCTAAGTATACCTGCAATTTTCAAGATCTGAACCGAAAACTGTTTTCTTAACAACAAGTTTCACATTCCATTTGGATTCCAGTGTTGACAAAAGGTCAAGTGCAACAATGAAAAATGGTATCTTAGAGCCTTTCAAAACACTACCAATTCTCTTCTTTCCATCTTCAGAAGATGAAGTAACATCAGGTGAAGGTGATTGCACTTCAACAATGGCATACTGGAGCTTGGAATTCACTGCAACAGCTAAAAAAAGAAAGAAGAAAAATTACACTATTACAGATAAACAACTGATTACATAAAAGTTGTTTAAGGAAAGAAAGAAAAAGAAAAAGAAAAACTCACATGATACATGATATATGAATTATGAAGGTGGACACATACCAGCATTTGCAGGAATAGTCCAAGGAGTTGTGGTCCAAATTGCAAGGGACAATTTGGGAAATTCATCAAGTAATCCATCTTTAGTTGGAGTAGTTAGTAATTTGAAAATTGCATACATGCTCTTTGAAACATGGACTTCAGGATACTGCAAGAAACTTCCAAGGAAAATAAGACACTCTATATATGTATCCTATTTTTAGTAAATATTTCATGATATGAATTAAATTATAATTTTGTTTTCTTGAAATTAACTAAAAACTTATTTATTTATTTATTATTAATTATAATCTTATCTGTTTACCTCTAATTCAGCCTCTGCAAGAGCAGTGCGTGATGAAGGACTCCAGTGCACTGGCTTTCTCCGTCTGTATATGTACCTTTTGAAAACCATTTGCCCAAACACTTCAATCTAGAAAAAACAAAACAATTAAATAATAATAATAATAATAATAATAATAATAATAATAATAATAATAATAATTTGGCATCAGTACCTGAGCAGCTTCATATTCTGGATCAAGAGTGAGATAAGGATGATCCCAATCTGCCCATACTCCAAATCTCTGTAGACATATATTATATATTATATATGTTTAATGTTATCTTTTTTTTCTTAATAATACTAATAAAGAATTATAATAAATTGACCTTGAATGATGCCATTTGTGCCTTGACTGTTGCTTTAGCAAATTTAGCTGATTTTGCTCTTAATTTTATTGGTGTCAATCCGTTTCTGGCATCTTGATCCAATGAGTGCAATACTAAGATAGTTCAACAGAAAATTACTCTTAAGTCTTAATTAATATAAGCTTTAAAAGATTATTCAGTTTTATTATTGAATTGCATTAATCTGATGGAATTGGAATTCGAGATTCCATTCCAGGGTTGCCAAATGGATGGAATTCCATTACCATCAAGTTTTTTCTTGTGTTCTACTTCCTGAAAAAAAAATGATACAGCTCAGAAATTTGGGGAGAAGAATTATTCATAGAAAATAGCAATGGAGGAAAATTTCTATAAAATATATATTTAGAAACAGATCAACATGCCTCTGACTCTTGGGTATCAAAAATAGCATCAGCAAGAGCTCTATAGTTTTTTTCTTCAATAAGCTCCCAGTTCTTATCACAAAGTTGTAAAAGCCTCTTTAAGTCTGGCTTTGTTTTTTCTTCAGGAATTCCAAGATCTTTCATAGCACGAAAGGCCTTGGCAACTCTTATCAGCCATCACTTAATATGCACTTTTCTTTTCTTCTTCGGGAATTCCAAG